>NW_027650930.1:0-34000 GCF_965287045.1 Carcharhinus amblyrhynchos
CAAACACTTCCTTTTTGGTTTATCGAGCTCAACCTGTGCATGTTGCCTCTTTAACTTTACCAGTTGGTCCGAAGTCTGATGACGTGTTTCACGGGTTTGCATCTCCCAATCCAGTGGAAGTATTAGAGGCTGAAAAGGACAAACACACTGTCGGGTTACTGAGTAAAGCTGACGCGACACACTCCTCTACAAACACACTGAAGAATGTTCCAACGAGTAATTTAATAAAGATCTCGGCTCCGTCCACACTGTCCCCCATCAAACACTCCCAGGACAGGTACAGCACGGGGTTAGATACAGAGTAAAGCTCCCTCTGCACTGTCCCCCCGATCAAACACTCCCAGGACAGGTACAGCACGGGGTTAGATACAGAGTAAAGCTCCCTCTACACTGTCCCCCCATCAAACACTCCCAGGACAGGTATAGCACGGGGTTAGATACAGAGTAAAGCTCCCTCTACACTGTCCCCCCATCAAAAACTCCCAGGACAGGTACAGCACGGGGTTAGATACAGAGTAAAGCTCCCTCTACACTGTCCCCCCATCAAAAACTCCCAGGACAGGTACAGCACGGGGTTAGATACAGAGTAAAGCTCCCTCTACACTGTCCCCCCATCAAACACTCCCAGGACAGGTACAGCACGGGGTTAGATACAGAGTAAAGCTCCCTCTACACTGTCCCCCCATCAAAAACTCCCAGGACAGGTACAGCACGGGGTTAGATACAGAGTAAAGCTCCCTCTACACTGTCCCCCATCAAACACTCCCAGGACAGGTACAGCACGGGGTTAGATACAGAGTAAAGCTCCTTCTACACTGTCCCCCCATCAAACACTCCCTGGACAGGTAGAGCACGCGGTTAGATACAGAGTGAAGCTCCCTCTAAACTGTCCCCATCAAACAATCCCAGGGCTGGTACAGCACGGGGTTAGATACAGAGTGAAGTTCCCTCGACACTGTCCCCCCATCAAACACTCCCAGGACAGGTACAGCACGGGGTGAGATATTGAGTAAAGCTCCCTCTGCACTGTCCCCCAATCAAACACTCCCAGGACAGGTACAGCACGGGGTTAGATACCGAGGAAAGCACCCTCAACACTGTCCCCCCATCAAACACTCCCAGGACAGGTACAGCACGCGATTAGACACAGAGTAAAGCTCCCTTTACACTGTCCCCACCTCAAACACTCCCAGGACAGGTACAGCACGGGGTTAGATGCAGAGTAAAGCCCACTCGACACTGTGCCCATCAAACACTCCCAGGACAGGTACAGCACGGAGTTAGATACAGAGTAAAGCTCCCTCTACACTGTCCCCCCATCAAACACTCCCAGGACAGGGACAGCACGGGGTTAGATACAGAGTAAACCTCCCACCACACTGTCCCCCCATCAAACACTCCGAGGACAGGTATAGCACGGGGTTAGATACAGAGTAAAGCTCTCTCTGCACTGTCCCCCACGAAACACTCCCAGGACAGGTACAGCACGGGGTTAGATTTAGAGTAAAGATCCCTCTACACTTTCCCCATCAAACACTCCCAGGACAGGTACAGCACGGGGTTAGATACAGAGTAAAGCTCCCTCTACACTGTCACCCATCAAACACTCCCAGGACAGGTGCAGCGCGGGGTTAGATACAGATTAAAGCTCCCTCTACGCTGTCACCCCATCAAACACTCCCAGGACAGGTACGACACGGGGTTAGATATAGAGTGAAGCGCCCTCAATACTGTCTCCATCAAACACTCCCAGGACAGGTTTAGTCCGGGGTTAGATACAGAGGAAAGCTCCCTCTACTCTGTCCCCCCATCAAACACTCCCAGGACAGGTACAGCACGGGGTTAGATACAGAGTAAAGCTCCCTCTACACTGTCCCCCCATCAAACACTCCCAGGACAGGTACACCATGGGGTTAGATGCAGAGTAAAGATCCCTCGACACTGTCCCCCCATCAAACACTCCCAGGACAGGGACAGCATGGGGTTAGATACAGAGTAAAGCTCCATCTACACTGTCCCCATCAAACAATCCCAGGACAGGTACAGCAGGGAGGCAGATACAGAGTAAAGCTCCCTCTACACTGTCCCCCCATCAAACACTCCCAGGGCAGGTACAGCATGGGGTTAGATACAGAGTAAAGCTCCGACTGCACTGTCCCCATCAAACACTCCCAGAACAGGTACAGCACGGGGTTAGATACAGAGTAAAGCTCCCTCTACACTGTCGCCCATCAAACACTCCCAGGACAGGGACAGCACGGGGTAAGATACAGAGTAAAGCTCCCTCTACACTGACCCCCGATCAAACACTCCCAGGACAGGTACAGCACGGGGTTAGACACAGAGTAAAGCTTCCACCACACTGTCCCCCCATCAAACACTCCCAGGACAGGTACAGCACGGGGTTAGATACAGAGTAAAGCTCCCTCTACACTGTCCCCCATCAAACACTCCCAGGACAGGTACAGCACAGGGTGAGATACAGAGTAAAGCTCCCTCTACACTGTCTCCCATCAAACATTCCCAGGACAGGTACAGCATGGGGTTAGATACAGAGTAAAGCTCCCTGTGCACTGTCCCCAATCAAACACTCCCAGAACAGTCACAGCACGGGGTTAGATACAGAGTAAAGCTCCGTCTACACTGTCCCCCCATCAAACACTCCCAGGACAGGTACAGCACGGGGTGAGATATTGAGTAAAGCACCCTCTGCACTGTCCCCCGCATCAAACACTCCCAGGACAGGTACAGAACGGGGTTAGATACAGAGTAAAGCACCCTCTACACTGTCCCCCCATCAAACACTCCCAGGACAGGTACCACAAGGGGTTAGATACAGAGTAAAGCTCCCTCTACACTGTCCCTCCATCAAACATTCCCTTTTTGGTTTATCGAGCTCAACCTCTGCAAGGCGCCTCTTTACCTGTTCCAATGGGTGCCGATTCTGATCACTTCTTTGGCCGCCTACCATCGCTGATTCCTCTCTAGTGACTTCAGAATCGACAGTCTGAAAAGGACAAACAGAACGTGGGGTGACTGAGTAATGCTGACACGACACACTCTACAAACACATTGCAAAATGCTCCAACATGTAATTTAAGAGAGATCTCAGCTCCGTCCACACTGTCCCCCAACCAAACACTCCTAGGACAGGGACAGCACGGGGCTAGATACAGAGTAAAGTTCCCACTGCACTCTCGCCAATCAAACACTCCCAGGACAGGTACAGCACGGGGTTAGATACAGAGCAAAGCTCCCTCTAAACTGTCCCCCGCATCAAACACTCCCAGGACAGGTACAGCACGGGGTTGGATACAGAGGAAGGCTCCCTCTACACTGACCCCATCAAACACTCCCAGGACAGGGACAGCACGGGGTTAGATACAGAGTAAAGCTCCCTCGACACTGTCCCCCATCCCAGGACAGGTACAGCACGGGGTTAGATACAGAGTAAAGCTCCCTCTACACTGTCACACATCAAACACTTCCTTTTTGGTTTATCGAGCTCAACCTGTGCATGTTGCCTCTTTAACTTTACCAGTTGGTCCGAAGTCTGATGACGTGTTTCACGGGTTTGCATCTCCCAATCCAGTGGAAGTATTAGAGGCTGAAAAGGACAAACACACTGTCGGGTTACTGAGTAAAGCTGACGCGACACACTCCTCTACAAACACACTGAAGAATGTTCCAACGAGTAATTTAATAAAGATCTCGGCTCCGTCCACACTGTCCCCCATCAAACACTCCCAGGACAGGTACAGCACGGGGTTAGATACAGAGTAAAGCTCCCTCTGCACTGTCCCCCCGATCAAACACTCCCAGGACAGGTACAGCACGGGGTTAGATACAGAGTAAAGCTCCCTCTACACTGTCCCCCCATCAAACACTCCCAGGACAGGTATAGCACGGGGTTAGATACAGAGTAAAGCTCCCTCTACACTGTCCCCCCATCAAAAACTCCCAGGACAGGTACAGCACGGGGTTAGATACAGAGTAAAGCTCCCTCTACACTGTCCCCCCATCAAAAACTCCCAGGACAGGTACAGCACGGGGTTAGATACAGAGTAAAGCTCCCTCTACACTGTCCCCCCATCAAACACTCCCAGGACAGGTACAGCACGGGGTTAGATACAGAGTAAAGCTCCCTCTACACTGTCCCCCCATCAAAAACTCCCAGGACAGGTACAGCACGGGGTTAGATACAGAGTAAAGCTCCCTCTACACTGTCCCCCATCAAACACTCCCAGGACAGGTACAGCACGGGGTTAGATACAGAGTAAAGCTCCTTCTACACTGTCCCCCCATCAAACACTCCCTGGACAGGTAGAGCACGCGGTTAGATACAGAGTGAAGCTCCCTCTAAACTGTCCCCATCAAACAATCCCAGGGCTGGTACAGCACGGGGTTAGATACAGAGTGAAGTTCCCTCGACACTGTCCCCCCATCAAACACTCCCAGGACAGGTACAGCACGGGGTGAGATATTGAGTAAAGCTCCCTCTGCACTGTCCCCCAATCAAACACTCCCAGGACAGGTACAGCACGGGGTTAGATACCGAGGAAAGCACCCTCAACACTGTCCCCCCATCAAACACTCCCAGGACAGGTACAGCACGCGATTAGACACAGAGTAAAGCTCCCTTTACACTGTCCCCACCTCAAACACTCCCAGGACAGGTACAGCACGGGGTTAGATGCAGAGTAAAGCCCACTCGACACTGTGCCCATCAAACACTCCCAGGACAGGTACAGCACGGAGTTAGATACAGAGTAAAGCTCCCTCTACACTGTCCCCCCATCAAACACTCCCAGGACAGGGACAGCACGGGGTTAGATACAGAGTAAACCTCCCACCACACTGTCCCCCCATCAAACACTCCGAGGACAGGTATAGCACGGGGTTAGATACAGAGTAAAGCTCTCTCTGCACTGTCCCCCACGAAACACTCCCAGGACAGGTACAGCACGGGGTTAGATTTAGAGTAAAGATCCCTCTACACTTTCCCCATCAAACACTCCCAGGACAGGTACAGCACGGGGTTAGATACAGAGTAAAGCTCCCTCTACACTGTCACCCATCAAACACTCCCAGGACAGGTGCAGCGCGGGGTTAGATACAGATTAAAGCTCCCTCTACGCTGTCACCCCATCAAACACTCCCAGGACAGGTACGACACGGGGTTAGATATAGAGTGAAGCGCCCTCAATACTGTCTCCATCAAACACTCCCAGGACAGGTTTAGTCCGGGGTTAGATACAGAGGAAAGCTCCCTCTACTCTGTCCCCCCATCAAACACTCCCAGGACAGGTACAGCACGGGGTTAGATACAGAGTAAAGCTCCCTCTACACTGTCCCCCCATCAAACACTCCCAGGACAGGTACACCATGGGGTTAGATGCAGAGTAAAGATCCCTCGACACTGTCCCCCCATCAAACACTCCCAGGACAGGGACAGCATGGGGTTAGATACAGAGTAAAGCTCCATCTACACTGTCCCCATCAAACAATCCCAGGACAGGTACAGCAGGGAGGCAGATACAGAGTAAAGCTCCCTCTACACTGTCCCCCCATCAAACACTCCCAGGGCAGGTACAGCATGGGGTTAGATACAGAGTAAAGCTCCGACTGCACTGTCCCCATCAAACACTCCCAGAACAGGTACAGCACGGGGTTAGATACAGAGTAAAGCTCCCTCTACACTGTCGCCCATCAAACACTCCCAGGACAGGTACAGCACAGGGTTAGACACAGAGTAAAGCTCCATCTACACTGTCCCCCATCAAACACTCTCGGGACAGGTACAGCACGGGATTAGATACAGAGTAAAGCTCCCTCTACACGGTCCCCCCATCAAACACTCTCAGGACAGGTACAGCACGGTGTTAGGTACAGATTAAACCTCCCTCTACACTGTCTCCCCATCAAACACTCCCTGGACAGGTACAGCACGGGGTTATATACAGAGTACAGCTCCCTCTACACTGTCCCCATCCAACACTCCCAGGACAGGTACAGCACGGGGTTAGATACAGAGTAAAGCTCCCTCTACACTGTCCCCACATCAAACACTCCCAGGACAGGTACAGCACGGGGTTAGATACAGAGTAAAGCTCCCTCTACACTGTCCCCCCATCAAACACTCCCAGGACAGTTACAGCACGGGGTTAGATACAGAGTAAAGCTCCCTTTACACTGTCCCCCATCAAATAGTCCCAGGACAGGTACAGCACAGGGTTAGATGCAGAGTAAAGCTCCCTCTTCACTGTCCCCATCAAACACTCCCAGGACAGGTCCAGCACGGGGTTAGATACAGAGTAAAGCTCCCTCTACACTATCCCCCATCAAACACTCCCAGGACAGGTACAGCACGGGGTTAGATACAGAGTAAAGCTCCCTCTACACTGTCCCCCATCAAACACTCCCAGGACAGGTACAGCACGGGGTTAAATACAGAGTAAAGCTCCCTCTACACTGTCCCCATCAAACACTCCAAGCTTGGACAGCATGATCTGAAATACTGACTGAATTTCTCTCTCAGGAATTTATCTCCACACTGACTGGTGTCTCTCAGTCTCCTCTCTCTCTCTAAGGGAGATATCTGTCCACTGACTGGTGTCTCTCAGTCCCCCCTCTCTCTCTCTCTGTCAGGGAGATATCTGTACACTGACTGGTGTCTCTCAGTCCTCTCCCTCTCTCTCAGGGACATATTTGTACACTGACTGGTGTCTCTCAGTCCCCTCTCTCTGTCTCTCAGGGAGATATCTGTACACTGACTGGTGTCTCTCAGTCCCCTCTCTCTCTCTCAGGGAGATATCTGTACACTGACTGGTGTCTCTCAGTCCCCTCTCTCTGTCTCTCAGGGAGATATCTGTACACTGACTGGTGTCTCTCAGTCCCCTCTCTCTCTCTCAGGGAGATATCTGTACACTGACTGGTGTCTCTCAGTCCCCTCTCTCTCTCAAGGAGATATCTGTGCACACACTGGTGTCTCTCAGTCCCCTCTCTCTCTCTCAGGGAGATATCTGGACACTGACTGGTGTCTCTCAGTCCTCTCTCTCTCAGGGAGATATCTGTACACTGACTGGTGTCTCTCAGTCCCCTCTCTCTCTCTCAGGGAGATATCTGTGCACTGACTAGTGTCTCTCAGTCCCCTCTCTCTCTCTCAGGGAGGTATCTGTACCCTGACTGGTGTCTCTCAGTCCCCTCCCTCTCTCTCTCTCTGAGGGAGATATCTGTACCCTGACTGGTGTCTCTCAGTCCCCTCCCTCTCTCTCTCTGAGGGAGATATCTGCACACTGACTGGTGTCTCTCAGTCCCCTCTCTCTCAGGGAGATATCTGTACACTGACTGGTGTCTCTCAGTCCGCTCTCTCAGAGAGATATCTGTACACTGACTGGTGTCTCTCAGTCCCCTCTCTCTCAGGGGGATATCTGTACACTGACTGGTGTCTCTCAGTCCCCCCTCTCTGTCTCTCAGGGAGATATCTGTACACTGACTGGTGTCTCTGAGTCCCCCCTCTCCCTCTCTCAGGGAGATATCTGTACACTGACTGGTGTCTCTCAGTCCCCTCTCTCTCTCTCAGGGAGATATCTGTACACTGACTGGTGTCTCTCAGTCCCCTCTCTCTCTCTCAGGGTGATATCTGTACACTGACTGGTGTCTCTCAGTCCCCTCTCTCTCTCTCAGAAAGATATCTGTACACTGACTGGTGTCTCTCAGTCCCCTCTCTCTCTCAGGGAGATATCTGTACACTGACTGGTGTCTCTCAGTTCCCTCTCTCTCTCTCAGGGAGATATCTGTACACTGACTGGTGTCTCTCAGTCCCCTCTCTCTCTCTCAGGGAGATATCTGTACACTGACTGGTGTCTCTCAGTCCCCTCTCTCTCTCTCAGGGAGATATCTGTACCCTGACTGGTGTCTCTCAGTCCCCTCCCTCTCTCTCTCTGAGGGAGATATCTGTACCCTGACTGGTGTCTCTCAGTCCCCTCCCTCTCTCTCTCTGAGGGAGATATCTGTACACTGACTGGTGTCTCTCAGTCTCCTCTCTCTCTCTCTCAGGGAGATATCTGTACACTGACTGGTGTCTCTCAGTCCCCTCTCTCTCTCTCTCTCTCTATCACAGAGTTATGTCTACAGTGTCTGATGTCCCTCTCTGGTGTGGGTATGCCGGCGTTGGACTGGCGTAAACACAGTAAAAAGTCTGACAACACCAGGTTTTAGTCCAACCTATTTATTTGATAATATACTCACTAGCTTTCGGGGTTACCCCCTTCGTCAGGTGAATGGAGAGTTCTGGCCTCAGACAGAGCATATAAAGCACAGACAGGTTAGAGATTACTGATTAGAATGTGAATCCTTACACCTAACCTGCTGTTCAAGACCTGAAGTGGCTGATAATGTGAGTGGAAGGAGCACTGAGCACAGTTTAAAGAGATGTGTATTGTCTCCAGACAGTACAGTCAGTGAGGTTTTGCAAACCCAGGCAAGTCATGGGGGTTACAGATAGTGTGACATGAACCCAAGATCCCTGTTGAGACCGTCCTCATGTGTGCGGAACTTGGCTATCAGTCTCTGCTCAGCGACTCTGCGCTGTCGTGTGTCGTGAAGGCCGCCTTGGAGAATGCTTACCCGAAGGTCAGAGGCCGAATGCCCGTGACCACTGAAGTGTTCGCCAACAGGAAGGGAACAGTCTTGCCTGGTGACTGTCGAGCGATGTTCATTCATCCGTTGTCGTAGCGTCTGCATGGTCTCCCCAATGTACCATGCTTCGGGACATCCTTTCTTGCAACGTATCAGGTAGACAACGTTGGCCGAGTTGCAAGAGTATTTACCGTGTACCTGGTGGACGGTATTCTCACGTGTGATGATGGTATCCATGTCGATGATCCGGCATGTCTTACAGAGGTTGCTGTGACAGGGTTGTGTGGTATTGTGGTCACTGTTCTCCTGAAGACTGGGTAGTTTGCTGTGAACAATGGTCTGTTTGAGGTTGTGTGGTTGTCTGAAGGCAAGAAGTGGGGGTGTGGGGATGGCCCTGGCGAGATGTTCGTCTTCATCAATGATATGTTGAAGACTCCGGAGAAGATGTCGTAGCTTCTCCGCTCCGGGGAAGTACTGGACGACGAAGGGTACTCTGTCCACTGTGTCCTGTGTTTGCCTTCTGAGGAGATCGGTGCGGTTTTTCGCTGTGGCGCATCGGAACTGCCGATCTATGAGTCGAGCACCATATCCTGTTCTTATGAGGGCATCTTTCAGTGTCTGGAGGTGTCTGTCACGATCCTCCTCATCTGAGCAGATCCTGTGTATACGGAGGGCTTGTCCATAGGGGATGGCTTCTTTAACATGTTTAGGGTGGAAACTGGAGAAGTGGAGCATTGTGAGATTGTCTGTGGGCTTGTGGTACAGTGAGGTGCTGAGGTGACCGTCCTTAATGGAGATGCGTGTGTCCAAGAATGCAACTGATTCCGGAGAATAATCCATGGTGAGTCTGATGGTGGGGTGGAATTTGTTGATATCATCATATAGTTGTTTCAGTGATTGTTCACCATGAGGCCAAAGGAAGAAAATGTCATCGATGTATCTAGTGTATAGCATCGGTTGAAGGTCCTGTGCAGTGAAGAAGTCTTGTTCGAACCTGTGCATGAAGATGTTGGCATATTGAGGTGCAAATTTGGTCCCCATGGCTGTTCCGTGTGTCTGGATGAGGAATTGGTTGTTGAAGGTGAAGACATTGTGGTCCAGGATAAAGCGGATGAGTTGTAAAATTGCATCTGGAAACTGGCAGTTGTCAGCATTGAGTACTGAGGCAGTCGCAGCAATGCCATCGTTGTGGGAAGCATGGTACATTGGGGAGACCATGCAGACGCTACGACAACGGATGAATGAACATCGCTCGACAGTCACCAGGCAAGACTGTTCCCTTCCTGTTGGCGAACACTTCAGTGGTCACGGGCATTCAGCCTCTGACCTTCGGGTAAGCATTCTCCAAGGCGGCCTTCACGACACACGACAGCGCAGAGTCGCTGAACAGAGACTGATAGCCAAGTTCCGCACACATGAGGACGGTCTCAACCGGGATCTTGGGTTCATGTCGCACTATGTGTAACCCCCATGACTTGCCTGGGTTTGCAAAACCTCACTTACTGTACTGTCTGGAGACAATACACATCTCTTTAAACTGTGCTCAGTGCTCCTTCCACTCACATTATCAGCCACTTCAGGTCTTGAACAGCAGGTTAGGTGTAAGGATTCGCATTTTAATCAGTAATCTCTAAACTGTCTGTGCTTTATATGCTCTGTCTGAGGCCAGAACTCTCCATTCACCTGACGAAGTGGGTAACCCCGAAAGCTTGTGAATTTACTATCAAATAAATAGGTTGGACTAAAACCTGGTGTTGTCAGACTTTTTACTGTCCTCTCTGGTGCCCCAGAGATTGAGGTTTCAGGCAGGATAGGAAGGTGGGGTGAAAGATTGGGATGTAGCTTTCCTGTTTAACTGATCAATGGCAGCTGGAAGGCGGGATGATATCCTCAATGAAGCATCAAGTGAGGTGGTGTGGCTTGAGCTTCAAACTTCAATCGGGGCAGTCGCTCTGCTCAGACTGTATGACAGACCCCCAAATATTGGAAAGCAGTTTGGAGAGTAAATATATCGAATGATTTCTGAGAACGATTTGATTGGAATCATTGGGGACTTCAACCCCAATTGGGATCACATCAATTGGGATCCGAACACTGGAAGGAGTTGGGAGGTCTTGTTGAAGTTGTACAAGACATTGGTAAGGCCACACTTGGAATACTGTGTACAGTTCTGGTCACCCTATTATAGAAAGGATATTATTAAACTAGAAAGAGCGCAGAAAAGATTTACTAGGATGTTACCGGGACTTGATGGATTGAGGAGAGGCTGGATAGACTGGGAGTTTTTTCTCTGGAGCGTAGAGGGGTGATCTTATAGAGGTCTAGAAAATAATGAGGGGCACAGATCAGCGAGATCGTCAATATCTTTTCCCCAAAGGTAGCGGGGTCTAAAACTAGAGGGCAGAGGTTTAAGGTGAGAGGGGAGAGATACAGAAGGGTCCAGAGGGGCAATTTTTTCACCCAGAGGGTGGTGAGTGTCTGGAACGAGCTGCCAGAGGCAGTAGTAGAGGCGGGGACAATTTTATCTTTTAAAAAGGCGTTTCGACAGTTACATGGGTACGATGGGTATAGAGGGATATGGACCAAATGTGGGCAATTGGAATGAGTTTAGGGGTTTTAAAAAAGGAACATGGACAAGTGGGGCTGAACGGCCTGTTTCCTTGCTGTCAACCTCTGCGACTCGATGACACAGTGGACAAACATTTCTTGAACTGCATTCAAGAGATCCTTTTTAGCCAGCGCATAGAATGCCCAATGAGAGAGGTTGCAAATCTTGATTTCATCTCAGGAAATGAAGCAGGGTGAAGTAACAGTGGGGGAACATTTTGGTAATAGCAATCCTATTATGGTTAAATGTAGCATTGGGTAGTTTAGGCTGATACACACTGGAGTTTAGAAGAATGAGGGGAGATTTATTTGAGGTGTATAAGGTGCTGAAATGGAGTGACAGGAAAGATATAGAGAGGACGTTTCCTCTTGTCGGACATTCCAGAACGAGAGGCCACCGTTTGAGGAGAAGGGCGGCACGGTAGCACAGTGGTTAGCACTGTTGCTTCACAGCTCAAGGACCTGGGTTCAATTCCCAGCTTGAGTCACTGTCTGTGTGGAGTTTGTACATTCTCCCCGTGTCTGCGTGGGTTTCCTCCGGTGCTCTGGTTTCCTCCCACAGTCAAAGGTGTGCGGGTTAGGTTGATTGGCCATGCTAAATTGCCCCTTAGTGTCCAGGGATGTGTAGGTTAGAGGGATTAGTGGGTAAAATGTGTCGGGATATTGGGGTAGGGCCTGGGTGGGATTGTGGTCGGTGCAGACTCGATGGGCTGAAGGGCCTCCTTCTGCACTGCTGGGCTCTATGATCTATGATCTATCCGGGGATTTAAAACAGATATTACTCAGGCAAACCGCTGGACAAACTTGCATCAGGAAGTTGGGAACTGTGAACTCTCCTTAATGGAATAGGAGATGGGCTCCATCAGGTGAGGTGCATCAGGGTTGTAGATGGATATTCCATCCTGGAATGGATAAAAGACTGGCTGACAGACAGAAGGCAGAGAGTGGGGATAAAGGGTACCTTTCTCAGGTTGGCAGCTGGTGACCAGTGGTGTGCCTCAGGGGTCGCTGCTTTTCATTCAACACATGAATGATCTGTTCCTATTTCTTATGTTCTTATGTTCTTATGTTCTTATGAAAATGGAACTGAGCGCACAGTTGCTAAATTTGTGGATGATACAAAGATGTGTAGAGGATCGGTAATATTGAGGAAGCAGGGGAGCTGCAGAAAGACTTGGACAGGTTAGGAGAGTGGGCAAAGAAGTGGCAGATGGAATACAGTGTGGAAAGGTGTGAGGTTACACACTTTGGAAGGAGGAATGGAGGTACAGACTATTTTCCAAATGGGAAAATGCTTAGGAAATCAGAAACATAAAGAGATTTGGGAATCCTTGTTCAAGATTCTCTTCAGGTTAACGTGCAGGTTCAGTTAGGAAGGTAAATGTAATGTTAGCATTCATATCGAGAGGGTTAGAATACAAGAGCAGGGATGGACTTCTGAGGCTGTCTCAGGCTCTGGTCAGACCCCATTTGGAGCAGTTTTGGGTCCCCGTATCTAAGGAAGGATGTGCCGGGCCTTGGAAAGGGTCCAGAGCAGGTGGTCAGGAAGGCGAATGGGATGCTGGCCTTCATAGCGAGGGGGATTGAATATAAAAGTAGGGAGGTCTTGCTGCAGCTGTATAGGGCATTGGTGAGGCCGCAGCTGGAGTTCTGTGTGCAGTTTTGGGCGCCGCACTTGCGCAAAGATATTTTGGCCTTGGAGGGAGTGCAGAGGAGGTTTACTAGGCTGATACCGGAGTTGAGGGGGTTGAGCTATGAGGAGAGACTGAATAAACTAGGCTTGTACTCGTTAGAGTTTAGAAGAATGAGGGGAGATCTCATTGAGACGTATAAGATGATGAATGGGATGGATAGGATAGAGGTGGAGAGACTCTTCCCGCTCAGAAAGGACAGTAGGACTAGGGGGCACAGCCTCAAGATAAAGGGGAGGCGGTTTAGAACGGAGTTGAGGAAGAACTTCTTCACTCAAAGGGTGGTGAATCTCTGGAATTCTCTGCCCGTTGAAGTGGTGGAGGCTGCCTCGCTAAATATTTTTAAGAAGCGGGTTGATGGGTTTTTGATAAGAGAGGGGATTAAGGGTTATGGGGAGAGGGCGGGAAAGTGGAACTGAGCCACGACAGATCAGCCATGATCTTATTGAATGGCGGGGCAGGCTCGAGGGGCGAGATGTGTAAGGGATGGTAGTGTAATTTTTGAGTCAAGCCATCTGGGGCGGAAACCATGACAGAACCGTTATTGTAACCTAAGGGGTTAAACGCTAAGACCAGCAGATGATGAAACACATAGAAAAAGAAGAAAAAAAAACATGAGACTGGCAGGCGCCCGGGGTCTTCAGAAAAGAGATAGGAAAACAAACTAATTTACACCATATAAAATAAATGTGTTAGCAATTTACAGGACAATGAAAAAGAGTTAGCTGAATTGATGAGAGGTAAAACGATTTAAGCCTTAAAGGGGGTGACTGGATTAGAGTTAATGGGATGTTAACAAGGGAGGAGCTCACTCGGTAAAGAGATTAGGAAGTGGTAACCAATGAAGAAAGGAGGGCTGTCCTATTGTTATCTAGAAAAATGTATATAAACTATGATTGTGTAAAGCAAGGTGTGTGTACCCACGGGACGGCACCCTTTCTTGCAAGATCGAATAAACCGACAGTTAGCTGAACTCATCCGTGTCTTTGATTCAAGGGGGGGATCATAAAAGTGAGTATCGGACCGTTTCTCACAATTGGGGGCTCGTCCGGGATCTGGAATTATAACGGGGGTTTCCCTCGACTAGACCAAATCGACGGAATAAGACGCGTCTGGTGTATATTTACACGTAAAAACGTCGTTTTGGCCTGGAAGGAGGGGAATCTGAAACCACTCAATTGAGATAATTCTGGACCCTGGAGAATCACACGGATGACTTCTATACACTAGGACTGCTAGGACTGTGACTGAAATTTGTGAGGGGGTATACACATCATTGGAAGAAGTCGGACAACTCCGTGCACGGATCAAGGTAAGAAATTTCTCTCCCGGGAATTCGGCTGATTAAGGGTGAGAGTCATTTTCTTCCTTGTTGACATTATGGTTATGACAGTTTGATCTGAGGGCACAAATAAATTAACTTGTGTCCAAGACGACAACTGAAGACTAACCATGGGAGGTAAACCGTCCAAGAGTAAGGATGGGAAACCGGGAAATAATAATGATGAAAAGGGAATACCCCCCGACAGTCCTCTGGGGATACAGTTAGAAAATTGGGATTGGGACCAAAAGACTAAGGACTTAAAAAAGAAGGTTATGATAAAATATTGTTGTTTTGTGTGGACGAAGGAACCAATCCGGAAACCATCTGTATTGTGGCCAAAATATGGATCGGATGAGGATTGGGTCAGTCAGATATTAAATTTATATGTTAATAGTAAACAACCCTTTAACCCCGAGGAAAGTAAGTACGCTGCCTGTTGGGTGGGCGCGATGAGTAGATCGCCACAGCCAGTCTCCCTGTATCCAATGATCCCACAGAGCAGACCGGGGCAATGGGACCCTCTTGACAACCTCCCGCCGCCACCCCTCCTGTACCAAATGTACCCCCTGCATATCAACCAAATAATAATGGGGCCCAAGGGCCCCAAGGGGAAGATCTCATAAAGCTTGAGAACGGCGCAGGAGGCGGACCCCCAGTTGAGGGTCTGCGGAGGTCCGAGAGGTTAGTAATAAAACAATCCCTGGAACAACAGCAGAATAATGGGGCTTCAGCGCCCAAGGTGGAAATGCACCCCCTCAGGGAGGTTCCCTTCGGACAAAGAGAGACAGGGTTCGTGGTGGTGCCTCTTAACTCGGCAGACATCCGACAACTTAGGAAGGAGTTGCCCCCTCTCCTAGAGGACCCTATCGCTGTAGCGACACAACTTGACCAATTCCTGGGTCCAAGCATGTATACTTGGGGGGAACTCCGGGCCATGATGAGCATATTATTCAACTATGATGAAGGAGTTATGATCCGAAATAGGGCCATAGAAATTTGGGATAGGGATCACCAACAGCAAGAACAACTCAGGGGAGAATCGGAAAAAAGGACCTACCAAGAACCCCTGGTAAATTTAAAGGTGGGTCCACAAAAGGAGGATGTTACATTTTTAGTCGACACAGGGGCAGGCAGATCTTCAATCCCAATCTATCCTACAGGAGCCAATTACCAAACTAAAATGTTGAACATATCAGGAGTAAAGGGAGGGGTATTTAGGGCGAAACTATTTGAACCACAGGTACTACAATGGGAGGAAGAGGAGCTTTTAGCAGAGCTCCTCCACCTCCCTCATCTCCCCTATGGTCTGTTGGGGCGGGACCTGATAATCCGCTTCGGGCTCCGAATAAATGTAGGGGACGACGAAGACCTGGTGGTAACTATGTCATACCTTAGCGAGGACCGACTCACGGGTATAGACCCTAGAGTATGGACGGCCAAGGGAAACAGAGGGCGACTCTCGATTCAGCCTGTAAAAATTGATCTTAAGCCCCAGAGCCCCTCTGTCAAGACACGTCAGTATCCTATCTCCCGGGAAGGGAGACAGGGTCTGAAAGAAGTGATGAAAGATCTGATAAGTGATGGGCTGGTGGAACCATGTATGTCGAGATATAACTCTCCCATTTTGCCAGTCCGGAAGTCCGACGGCAGTTACAGAATGGTCCAAGACTTGAGAGAAATCAATAAGATTGTACAGGTACGACACCCGGTGGTGCCGAACCCATACACTATACTAGGGCGGATACTCCCAGAACATGAATGGTTCAGTGTAGTGGATTTAAAGGACGCCTTCTGGGCCTGCCCGTTGGACGAGGCCAGTAGAGACTTATTCGCCTTCGAGTGGGAGGACCCTGACACGGGCAGGAAGCAGCAATACCGCTGGACAGTGCTTCCCCAGGGGTTCACCGAATCGCCAAATTTGTTTGGTCAGATTTTAGAGCAGGTATTAGAGGGACTGATCCTTTCCCCAGCCCTCAAACTCATACAGTATGTGGATGACCTCCTGTTGTCCGGACCCACAGAAGCGGAGGTCGTAGCGGGAACAAATACCCTTCTGAATTATTTGGCAGGACAGGGCAAGGTCCTTCTCGAACAAATTATCCCACGATACGGACTCCCCCGGGCCATCGATTCAGACCAGGGGAGCCAGTTTACGTCCACTGTCCTACAGAACATAGTGCGGGCAGTGGGGGTAAAAGCTGGGATTTCCACACCCCTTGGCATCCCCCGTCCTCGGGCAAGGTGGAGAGAATGAATCAGACTATTAAAAAAACAGCTGACGAAACTCAGGACGGAGACCGGGTTGCCCTGGACCAAGTGCCTTCCCCTTGCCTTGCTGCAAATACGAACGCAGCCACGGCGGGACTTGGGGGTGTCCCCATACGAAATAATGTTCGGTCTCCCCTTTAATGGACCAAAAGGGGAACTCCCCACATTCGAGTCCCGCGATGTATTTGTGCATAAATATGTTGAGGTCCTGGGGTCTGCTCTATCTCATTTACGCCAACAGGGACTCCTGGCACAGACACCACCTCTCGAGTTTGCGATACACACCATCAAGCCAGGGCATTGGGTCCTAATCAAGAACTGGAAACTCCGGGCTTTAGAACCGATCTGGGATGGTCCCTACTTAGTACTTCTGACCACGGAAACGGCTATCCGCACGGCTGAGAAAGGCTGGACGCATTACACTCGAGTGAAAGGACCGGTGCCAGAACCAGCAGAAGAAGTGCCTACTCCTGGCCACCACACCATGAAGGACTGATTGGACTTGATTTTTGATATGTTAATTTGGGCAATATACGGCAATAGCAGGATGTTACTAATAATATGTTTACTCTATGGGGGCATAGGTGCTGGGCAGGCGGCCCAAGTGTACTCCCTTACTATAATCCAATCACCCCAGGCACAGGTAATTGAGATTGACCTTTGCCGAATGGTACCCTGCAAAGACGACCTTACGGGGCAGAAGGGATACCAGGGGAGGGAAATAGAATTACTTGTCTTCGATAAGAACCCAAAGTGTACTAAAAATGAACAGGGGAAAGTAGAATCTTGTCAAGTAGGGGGGTTAAATGAAGACATTAAGTTAAGGATTCGCGAGAAAATATCACTTGTTCCACGGAAGATCTTTCCCAGAGGCTGTAAGCTAAACCAATGTAACCCCCTCTACCTCACCATAAAAAAGTCAGACGACGGTGGGACGGAGGGCCTCGACGGACAAGTTCTTGGGGTCAAGATCAAGGAACACACAGGGAGGGTGGGGGCGGCCCTGTGTTGTGTGCGGGTTACAGTCAAAAATGCCGAAACCAGGAACTCCTCCGCCCCTAGCCGGGGAGTCTCGGGAGAAGTCAGGGTAGTGGAGGTAAAGGATTTAAGAGCCCAAATAACACAGCTCCCGATGGGTCAATTACCCGAGCCCTCGAAGGGCTAACGTCCCTAGCTAATGAACTAGCTGAGAACTCGGGTACAGACCCAGGTCTCACTAGGTGGTTGGAAGCTTGGTTCGGCAAATGGAAAGGAGTAGTAATGTCCGTCCTTGTCTCTTTCATGGTGACGGCAGGGGTATTGGCCGCCCTAGGGTGCTGTATCATCCCTTGTGTTCGGGGGTTGGCTCAGCGGCTAATCGAAACAGCCCTGACTAAGGGGGATGTCCTGAATGGAAAAGTGATAAATATGAATTTAGAGACGGAAGAGAGGATAAGCCTCTTAGACGATAAAACGCTGGATGAACAGGCCCTTGACCTGCTGGAACGCCTGGAACACCAGAAGAATGTCAAAAATTACAAAGCGTAAGAAAAACAGGGGGGATTGTAAGGGATGGTAGTGTAATTTTTGAGTCAAGCCGTCTGGGGCGGAAACCATGACAGAACCGTTATTGTAACCTAAGGGGTTAAACGCTAAGACCAGCAGATGATGAAACACATAGAAAAAGAAGAAAAAAAAACATGAGACTGGCAGGCGCCCGGGGTCTTCAGAAAAGAGATAGGAAAACAAACTAATTTACACCATATAAAATAAATGTGTTAGCAATTTACAGGACAATGAAAAAGAGTTAGCTGAATTGATGAGAGGTAAAACGATTTAAGCCTTAAAGGGGGTGATTGGATTAGAGTTAATGGGATGTCAACAAGGGAGGAGCTCACTCGGTAAAGGGATTAGGAAGTGGTAACCAATGAAGAAAGGAGGGCTGTCCTATTGTTATCTAGAAAAATGTATATAAACTATGATTGTGTAAAGCAAGGTGTGTGTACCCACGGGACGGCACCCTTTCTTGCAAGATCGAATAAACCGACAGTTAGCTGAACTCATCCGTGTCTTTGATTCAAGGGGGGGATCATAAAAGTGAGTATCGGACCGTTTCTCACAGATGGCCGACTCCTGCTCCTATTTCTTATTCTTATCTTATGATCCCTGGAATGAAGAGCTTGTCCCGTGAGGAACGGGTTGAGGACTCTGGGTCTTGTTGGGGTTTCGAAGGATGAGGGGGGATCTTATTGAAACTTACAGGATACTGCGAGGATAGAGTGGACGGGGAGAGGATGTTTCCACTAGTAGGAAAAACTAGAACCAGAGAGGGCACAACCTCAGGGTAAAGGGACGGTCCTTTAAAACAGAGATGGGGAGGGATTTCTTCACCCAGAGAGTGGGGAATGTGTGGGACTCTTTACTGCAGAAGGCTGAGGATGTCGGGTCATTTATTCATTGCCACTCTGCAGGGATGGGTGAGGGAGAGGGAGAGACAGGGGCCCCGCTGCCACTCTGCAGGGATTGTGGGGGGAAGGCAGCGGGTCCACAGTCAGTTGGGGGGGAGGTCCGCAATTAATCTAGGTGGCTGGTGGGGGGAGGGGGGATGGGTGGGTCAGCAGGGGCTGCATCTCATAAGAACATAAGAAATAGGAGCAGGAGTCGGCCATCTAGCCCTTCAAGCCTGCCCCGCCATTCAATAAGATCATGGCTGATCTGTCGTGGCTCAGTTCCACATTCCCGCCCTCTCCCCATAACCCTTAATCCCCTCTCTTATCAAAAACCCATCAACCCGCGTCTTAAAAATATTTAGCGAGGCAGCCTCCACCACTTCAACGGGCAGAGAATTCCAGAGATTCACTACCCTTTGAGTGAAGAAGTTCCTCCTCAACTCCGTTCTAAACCGCCCCCCCTTTATCTTGAGGCTGTGCCCCCTAGTCCTACTGTCCTTTCTGAGCGGGAAGAGTCTCTCCACCTCTGTCCTATCCATCCCATTCATCATCTTATACGTCTCAATGAGATCTCCCCTCATTCTTCTAAACTCTAACGAGTACAAGCCTAGTTTATTCAGCCTCTCCTCATAGCTCAACCCCCTCAACTCCGGTATCAGCCTAGTAAACCTCCTCTGCACTCCCTCCAAGGCCAAAATATCCTTGCGTAAGTGCGGCGACCAAAACTGCACACAGTACTCCAGCTGCGGCCTCACCAATGCCCTATACAGCTGCAGCAAGACCTCCCTACTTTTATATTCAATCCCCCTCGCTATGAAGGCCAGCATCCCATTTGCCTTCCTGACCACCTGCTGCACCTGCAGGCTGGGTTTTTGCGACTCATGCACAAGGACCCCGAGGTCCCTCTGCACCGTCGCCTGCTGCAGTTTTTCTCCACGTAAGTAATAGTCCTTCCTACCATTATTCCTACCAAAGTGGACCACCTCACACTTGCCAACATTAAATTCCATTTGCCATTTCCTGGCCCATTCGCCCAGCCTATCTAGATCCTTCTGTAGACTCTCCACACCCTCCGTGCAATTTGCCTTTCCACCAATCTTGGTGTCATCAGCAAATTTCGACACCCTACACTCGGTTCCCTCCTCCAGATCATCGATATAAATGGTAAAAAGCTGAGGCCCCAGCACCGACCCCTGGGGCACCCCACTAGTCACCAACCGCCAATCCAAATAGCACCCATTGACCCCCACTCTCTGCCTCCTATTTGACAACCAATCCTCTATCCACGCTAACACCCTACCCCCAACTCCATGCCCCCTGACCTTCTGCAATAACCTCTTGTGAGGTACTTTGTCAAACGCCTTCTGAAAATCCAGAAAGACCACATCTACCGGCTCTCCTCTATCCACCGCCCTAGACACATCCTCATAGAACTCCAGTAAATTTGTCAGACACGACTTCCCTTTAACGAAACCGTGCTGCGTCTGCTCTATCAAGCAATTCCCTTCAAGATGCCTCGCTATTTCCTCCTTAATGACGGATTCTAACATTTTACCTACAACAGACGTTAAACTAACCGGCCTATAATTCTCTGCCTTTTGCCTGGCACCCTTCTTACACAACAGCGTAACATTAGCCGTTTTCCAATCTTCCGGCACTTCTCCGGAATCCAGCGACGTTTGGAAAATAATCACCAAGGCATCCACTATCACCTCCGCCACTTTTAAGATAAGCACAGACCCACGACAAGAAGATTAGCTGTTCATGGGAACGGGAATACATCAATGCAGGAAAACCAATTACTGTATGTATCGACCGAAACTAAGTCATTCACGGTCACTGAAGGAGGAAATGTATCCATTCTATGAACAATGCAATGTTAAAAGCCAATGTCTGTGTCTGTCTGGCTGTAACAGTGTGTTAAACTATCGATCCCACTCAACTATAATGATGCGTTAAATGGCTAATGTCCGGACTATCCATTGTCTGAAAGGTATAAAAATAAACTGCTCCTATTGTATTATTGAGAGAAAGTAGCTGCCCAGTACTGCAGAGTGCCAGTGCCTTTCTCCACGAAACTTTGTTAAATAAAACTGGATTGTTGTACCCCCAATCTGACTCCAAAGTGGTAATTTCCTAGAATAATTGGCGTAGTCGGCAGGACCCTATTACTGGTAAGTTCCGATCGATTGGCCACGATCGGAACCAGTGTAGAGATCACTGAATCTG
The DNA here is from genome assembly GCF_965287045.1 of Carcharhinus amblyrhynchos. Taxonomy (NCBI): domain Eukaryota; kingdom Metazoa; phylum Chordata; class Chondrichthyes; order Carcharhiniformes; family Carcharhinidae; genus Carcharhinus; species Carcharhinus amblyrhynchos. Next base: position 21,189 of record NW_027650930.1, read on the forward strand.
TGAGTGTCAGAAAGGTCAAAAGTACAGTTTGCAAGGGGTTAAACTTAAGGGGTATTTGTAGTATTAAGTATTGTTGTATGTGGTCTCGTGATAAGTACTAACTGCTGATAGTGATAAGTAACTGTAACTTGTGCCAACTGACTAGAAGACAAAGTAGTACCTGTCTCAAACACCCAGCCTTAGACCGGTTGTTAAGAGGGGAAATCCCCATGCGAAGATTAGGTATTGAAGTGGGAAAAGAGACACCAAGGGTACTTTGGATTGTGAAGCACAAGTGGCAGAGGTCGGTTAACATCAGACTCCGTGGTGGCGAACAAACGCAGAGTTGCCATCTGATTGCATGAAAGTTTGTGAAGTTGGGAACTGTACTGTCAATATTGTGAAGGCGGGACGAAAAGGGAGCTTGATCAACTCTGATCGAAACTGGACTCCAGTGGAGAAACACATTGCCGACCTGGTAACAGTGGACACCGGGAGTATAAATAAAAACCGTGAAACGGTAGTGAAATACAGTGCTAGAGTAACAATAGTAACTGAAGGTAGTGAAATCCCTACGGTAGAGAGCACACTTTACTAGGGAGTAATCGTGGTCCGGGGATAGTGAATCCCTACGATAAAGAGCACACTTTACTAGGGAGTAATCGTGGCCGGGGATAGTGAATCCCTACAATAAAGAGCACACTTTACTAGGGAGTAATCGTGGTCCGGGGATAGTGAATCCCTACGGTAGAGAGCACACTTTACTAGGGAGTAATCGTGGCCGGGGATAGTGAATCCCTACAATAAAGAGCACACTTTACTAGGGAGTAATCATAGAACATAGAACGTAGGACATAGAACACTACAGCACAAACAGGCCCTTCGGCCCACGAGTTGCGCCACTCACATCAACACCTACCAATCCATAGACCTATCTATAACCCCCAATCCCATTAAACCCCATATACTCATCCAGAAGTCTTTTAAAAGACCCCAGTGAGTTCACCTCCACCACCACTGACGGCAGCCGATTCCATTCACTCACCACCCTCTGAGTGAAAAACTTACCCCTAACATCACTTCTGAACCTCCCTCCCCGCACCTTAAATCTGTGTCCTCTCGTAGCGACCATTTCAACCCGGGGAAATAGCCTCTGAGAGTCCACCCTATCTATTCCTCTCAACATTTTATAAACTTCTATCAGGTCGCCTCTCAACCTACGTCTCTCCAGGGAAAAGAGTCCCAGCTCCCTCAACCTAACTTCATAAGTCATGCCTCCCAGTCCAGGCAACATCCTTGTAAATCTCCTCTGTACCCTTTCAATAGCTTCTACGTCTTTCCTATAGTGAGGCGACCAGAACTGTGCACAGTACTCCAAGTGGGGTCTGACAAGGGTCTTATAAAGTTGCAGCATTACCTCCCGACTCCTAAACTCAATCCCTCGATTAATGAAGGCCAGTACACCATACGCCTTCTTGACCACATCCTCCACCTGCGAGGCCGATTTAAGAGTCCTGTGGACCCGGACCCCAAGATCCTTCTGTTCTTCAACACTACTAAGACTCCTGCCCTTGATAGTGTACTCGTTCATCCCATTGGTCCTGCCAAAATGGACGACTACACATTTATCTGCGTTGAAGTCCATCTGCCACTTCTCTGCCCAGTCCTGCATCCTATTTATGTCCTGCTGCAACTTTTGCCATCCTTCCAGACCATCCACAACACCACCGACCTTCGTGTCATCAGCGAACTTACTTACCCATCCCTCCACTTCCTCATCCAGGTCATTTATGAAAATGACAAACAGCAAGGGTCCTAGAACAGATCCTTGAGGCACTCCGCTGGTGACTGACCTCCATTCAGAAAAAGACCCATCCACAACCACTCTCTGCCTTCTGCAGGCAAGCCAGTTCTGGATCCACAAGGCCAAAGGCCCTTGGATCCCATGCCCTCTCACCTTCTCAAGAAGTCTTGCATGGGGGACCTTATCAAACGCCTTGCTGAAGTCCATGTACACCACGTCCACGGCACTTCCTTCGTCAATGTGTTCAGTCACATTATCGAAGAACTCAACTAGGCTCGTAAGGCACGACCTGCCCTTGACAAATCCATGCTGACTATTCCTGATCATGTCAAACCTCTCCAAATGCTCGTAAATCTTGTCCCTCAGAAGCCTCTCCATCAGCTTACCAACCACTGAGGTCAGACTCACCGGTCGGTAATTTCCCGGGTTATCCCTGTTCCCTTTCTTGAAAATAGGAACTACATCCGCAATCCTCCAATCTTCCGGAACCTCTCCCGTCTCCATCGACAACACAAAGATCATCGCCAGGGGCTCTGCAATCACCTCCCTCACCTCCCACAGTATCCTGGGGTACATCCCATCTGGTCCCGGCGACTTATCTATCTTGATAGAATTCGAAAGTTCTAACACATCCTCCTCCTTAATATCCACATACTCAATCTTTTCCATCTGCTGCAAATCCGTAGCAAAATCTCCCAGATCAGTTTCCACTGTGAATACTGAGGCAAAGTACTCATTAAGCACCTCTGCCATTTCTTCTGGTTCCACACAGACTTTTCCCCCTTCACCTTTTATAGATCCTATCCCTTCTCTTCTCATGCTTTTACTTTTCACATATTTATAGAAGGCCTTGGGATTCTCCTTAATCTTACCCGCCAAGGTCTTCTCATGACCCCTTCTGGCTCTCCTAATTTCCCTTTTAAGCTCCTTTCTACAGTCCTTATACTCCTCAAGATCTTTAACCTCTCCTAGTTCCCTGAACCTCTTGTACACCTTCCTTTTCCTCCTGACTAGGTTCAACACAGCCTTCGTGCACCACGGTTCCCGCGACCTACCAAAACCCCCTTGTCTCATCGGAACGTTGTCATTCAGAGCTCCAGACAAACATTCCTTGAATATCTGCCACCTTCCTTCGGTACTTTTCCCTAAGAACGCCTCCTTCCAGTTTATTTGTCCAAGTAACTTCCTGACGTCTTCGTATCTCCCCTTACCCCAGACAAACACCTTCCTAGCCTGCCTGATCCTATCTCGTTCCAACGCAATTGTGAAGGAGATAGAATTATGGTCACCATTTCCAAGATGCTCTCCTACCGAAAGATCCATCACCTGTCCTGGTTCATTCGCCAGTACCAGGTCAAGTACAGCCTCTCCCCTCGTAGTCTTATCCACATACTGTGTCAGGAAACCCTCCTGAACACACCTAACAAACTCCTCCCCATCCAAACCCCTTACCCTAGGGATATTCCAGTCGATGTTTGGGAAATTGAAGTCTCCCATCACGACAACTCTGTTATTAAAACATCTCTCCAGAATCTGTTTCCCTATCTGCACCTCAACTTCCCTGTCACTATTGGGCGGCCTATAGAATACACCCAGCAAAGTTTTCGACCCTTTGCTGTTCCTAACTTCCATCCACAGAGACTCTGTAGATAGTCCCTCCACGGCATCCTCTTTCTCTGCAGCCATGACACTGTCCCTGATCAACAGTGCCACTCCACCACCTCTTCTGCCATCCTCCCTGTCCTTCCTGAAGCATCTGAATCCTGGCACCTGAAGTACCCAGTCCTGTCCCTGAGACATCCAAGTCTCCGTAATGGCCACCACATCACATTCCCAAACAGCAATCCACGCCCTAAGCTCATCTACCTTATTCACTACACTCCTGGCATTAAAATATATACACTTCAGCCCCTCAGTCTGGGCGTTTCCCTTCTCCACCCCCTGCCTAACCTCCCTCCCATACTGCCTGCGGTCCTCCCCTACCTGGGAGCGAACCTCCTTCGTCCCAGTTTCCCCAACACAGTTCCCTCCCCCCATCCTTTCTAGTTTAAAGTCCCCCCGGTAGCCTTAGCCAGTCTTCCCGCCAAGATATTAGTCCCCCTGGGATTTAAGTGCCACCCGTCCTTACTGTACAGGTCCCACCTTCCCCTAAAGAGGTCCCAGTGATCTAGGAACCGAAATCCCTGCCCTCTGCTCCAGTCCTTCAGCCACGCATTCAGCCTCCACCTCATTCCATTCCTGCCCTCATTCTCCCGTGGCACAGGCAGCAATCCTGAGATTACTACCTTCGCTTTCCTCTTCCTCAGCTGCCTACCCAGTTCCCTATAGTCCCTTTTCACGAGTGCCTCCCTCTTCTTGCCTATGTCAGTAGTACCTATATGTACTACAACCTCTGGTTCCTCACCCTCCCCTTTCAGGACACGCCCAGAGACATCCCGGATCCCAGCCCCAGGGAGACAAACCACCATCCGCGACTCCCTTCTACATCCGCAAAAACGCCTGTCCGCCCCCCTCACTGTGGAGTCCCCTATTAACACTACCTTTCTGCTCTCTTTTTTGATTTTTCGGCTCACTGGCTCAGCTCCAGAGACCTGGCCACCGCTTCCTCCCTCGGATGAGCTGTCCCCCCCAGTAGTACTCAGGCCGGAGTACTTATTTTGAAGGGGGACATCCACCGGTGTGCTCTCCATCACCCGAGGTTTCCCCTTCCTAATAGTTACCCAAGTGCCCTCTTCCCGTTGCCCTGGTGTGACTACTTGCTGATAGCTCCTATCTATAACCTCCTCACTCTCCCGAACGAGCCGAAGGTCCTCGAGCTGCATTTGCAGCTCCTTAACCTGGTTCCGTAGGGCCTGCAGCTCCACACACCGAGCACAGGGGTGGATGTCTGGGAGACCAGGAGCTTCCAAGAACTCCCACATGTCGCACTGGCAGCAACATACAGGTCTCACACCCATACTTACCCCTTATAGCAACCCAGAGGAAAAGGTAAAAAAAAAACTTATAACTTACCTTGCCACACCCTTATCTCTTGGCCCTGTGAGCCAAAGCCCTTACAGCACACTCAAAAACAATAACAGTCTTACCTACTCTCAGTCAGAGCCCCTCTCTCTCTCTCTCTCTTTTTGAGGTTAGAGGAGAGGGGAGGGCTGGGATACTCTACCTATGTAGAGTATCGGGAATCCTCTCCGGTCTAATTTATCGTAAGGTTAAAGAAAACTCAACCCGAGTGCCATGGCAATGACATACGGTGCAAAAATTAAAGCAAAAAAAAAACGAAAACAAACTTAGTTTTAAAAAAAGAAAAAAGTCGCTGTACTCACCCACAAGCTCTCCACCCGCAAATCGCAACCTCTCTTCAGTGCTCCCACACAACAATGAGGGCGGATCCCCGAGGTAAGTACACTTTTAAAGATAAAAGGAAACTCAACCCGAGTGCCATCGCAACGACATACGGTGCAAAAATTAAAGCAAAAAAAACAAACCTGCAGTACAACCACCCAGATCACTTTCCACCGTGAATACCGAGGCAAAGTACTCATTAAGCACCTCTGCCATTTCTTCCAGTTCCGCACAGACTTTTCCCCCTTCACCTTTTATGGGTCCGATCCCTTCTCATCCTTTTACTCTTCACATATTTGTAGAACGCCTTCAGGTTCTCCTTAATCTTACCCGCCAAGGCCTTCTCATGACCCCTTCTGGCTCTCCTAATTTCCTTTTTAAGTTCCTTCCTACAAGCCATATGCTCCTCGAGATCTCTAACATCTCCTAGCTCTCTGAACTTCTGTATACCTTTCTTTTTAACTAGGTTCGTTACAACCTTCATGCACCACAGTTCCCGTAACCTACCAAAACCTCCCTGTCTCATCGGAACGTTGTCATGCAGAACTCCAGACAAACATTCCTTGAAAATCCGCCACCTTCCTTCAGTACTTTTCCCCAAGAACACCTCCTTCCAATTTACTCGTCTAATTTTCTGCCTGATGGCTTTATATTTCCCCTTACTCCAGGTAAACACTTTCCTAGCCTGCCTGATCCTATCTCTTTCCAATGCTAGTGTAAAGGAGATAGAGTTATGATCTCCATCCCCGAGATGCCCTCCCACCGAGAGGTCCAATACCTGTCCTGGTTCATTAGCCAGCACCAGATCAAGTACAGCCTCTCCTCTCGTAGGCTTATAACATAAGGGGAAGCTGATGCAATTTTTGAGGAAGTGGGCTGACAGCAGGAAATCGAGAAGTGAAATATACTGTATAAATGCTTTGCAGGGAGAGGTGCTTAAAAAAAACAAGTATGAAATCAGTTGCTTGCGATCACAGTACCAGTAGTCATGGGTCGGGTATGATAAAGAAACGGCTACTACATAGAACATAGAACATAGAACATTACAGCGCAGAACAGGCCCTTCGGCCCACGCCTCCAACGCCTTCTCCAACGCCTCCACATCCTTCTTGTAATGCGGGGACCAGAACTGCACACAGTACTCCAAGTGCGGCCGCACCAGAGTTGTGTACAGTTGCAACATTACACTGCGACTCCTAAATTCAATCCCCCTACCAATAAACGCCAAGACACCGTACGCCTTCTTAACAACCTTATCTACTTGATTCCCAACTTTCAGGGATCTATGTACACACACACCTAGATCCCTCTGTTCATCCACACTATTCAAAGTCCTCCCGTTAGCCCTATACTCGACACATCTGTTGCTCCTACCAAAGTGAATTACCTCACACTTCTCCGCATTAAATTCCATCCGCCACCTCTCGGCCCAGCTCTGCAACCTATCTAAGTCTCCCTGCAGACTATGACACCCTTCCTCACAATCTACCACACCTCCAACTTTGGTGTCATCAGCAAACCATACCATAAAAGGAGAAATAGGCGCTGAAGATGTAGGCGGGTGGAGCGAGCTGAGCAGTTCAAGGGCAGGGGAGGAAACAGTTCACGATAAGGAAGTGCATAGAACATAACAGCGCAGAACAGGCCCTTCGGCCCACGATGTTGCGCCGACCAGTTAAAAAACAATGACCCACTAGCCTATACCAATCCCTTTTCGTCCATAAACCTATCCACGGATCTCTTAAACGCCCCCAAACTAGGCGCATTTACAACTGCAGCAGGCAGGGCATTCCAATCCCTCACCACCCTCTGGGTAAAGAACCTACCCCTGACATCCGTCCTGTAGCTACCCCCCCTTAATTTAAAGCCATGCCCCCTCGTGCTAGCTTTCTCCATCCGAGGAAAAAGGCTATCACTGTCCACCCTATCTAAACCTCTAATCATCTTATATGTTTCAATAAGATCCCCTCTTAGCTGCCTTCTTTCCAACGAAAACAACCCTAAATCCCTCAGTCTCTCCTCATAGGACCTCCCCTCCATACCAGGCAACATCCTGGTAAACCTCCTCTGCACCCTCTCCAAAGCCTCCACATCCTTCCTGTAATGTGGGGACCAGAACTGCACACAGTACTCCAAGTGCGGCCGCACCAGAGTTGTGTACAGTTGCAACATGACATTGCGGATCCTAAATTCAATCCCCCTACCAATAAACGCCAAGATACCGTATGCCTTCCTAACTACCTTATAGAACATAGAACATTACAGCGCAGAACAGGCCCTTCGGCCCACGATGTTGCGTGATTATCTACTTGATTCCCAACTTTCAGGGATCTATGTACACATACACCTAGATCCCTCTGTTCATCAACACTATTCAGAGTCCTACCGTTAGCCCTATACTCTACACATCTGTTATTCCTGCCAAAGTGAATTACCTCACACTTTTCCGCATTAAACTCCATCTGCCACCTCTCGGCCCAGCTCTGCAACCTGTCCAAGTCTCTCTGTAAACTATGTCACCCCTCCTCACTATCTACCACTCCTCCGACTTTGGTGTCATCAGCAAATTTACTGATCCACCCAACTATACCCTCATCCAGATCATTTATAAAAATTACAAACAGCAGTGGCCCCAAAACAGATCCCTGAGGCACACCACTCGTAACTGAACTCCATGATGAATATTTACCATCAACCACCTCCCTCTGTCTCCTATCCGCTAGCCAATTCCTGATCCAATTAACTAAATCACCCTCAATCCCACACATCTGCATTTTCTGCAGAAGCCTTCCATGGTGAACCTTATCAAACGCCTTACTAAAATCCATATATACCACGTCAACTGCCTTGCCCCCATCCACCTCTTTGGTCACTTTCTCAAAAAACTCAAGGTTAGTAAGGCACGACCTACCCAACTATTTATGCCAACTATTTTCATTCCATCTGTTCACGAGCTTTCTATCCATCTCATGACTTATCGTGCCTCATGACGATAGGTTGAGGAAGCTCGGTCTTTTCTCCTTGGAGAGACGAAGGATGAGGGGGTGACCTGATAGAGGTTTATAAGAGGTATTGATCGGGTGGATTCTCAGAGGCTATTTCCCAGGGCTGAAATGGTCTCTACGAGAGGGCACAGGTTGAAGGTGCTGGGGAGCAGGTACAGAGGAGATGTCAGGGGTAAGTTTTTCACTCATACGGTTGTGGGTGAGTGGAATCGGCTGCCGTTGGTGGTGGTGGAGGTGAACTCGTCGGGGTCTTTTAAGAACATAAGAACATAAGAAATAGGAGCAGGAGTCGGCCATCTAGCCCTTCGAGCCTGTCCGCCATTCAATAAGATCATGGCTGATCTGTCGTGGCTCAGTTCCACATTCCCGCCCTCTCCCCATAACCCTTAATCCCCTCTCTTATCAAAAACCCATCAACCTGCGTCTTAAAAATATTTAGCGAGGCAGCCTCCACCACTTCAACGGGCAGAGAATTCCAGAGATTCACCACCCTTTGAGTGAAGAAGTTCCTCAACTCCGTTCTAAACCGCCTCCCCTTTATCTTGAGGCTGTGCCCCCTAGTCCTATTATCCTTTCTGAGCGGGAAGAGTCTCTCCACCTCTATCCTATCCATCCCATTCATCATCTTATACGTCTCAATGAGATCTCCCTCATCCTTCTAAACTCTAACGAGTACAAGCCTAGTTTATTCAGCCTCTCCTCATAGCTCAACCCCCTCAACTCCGGTATCAGCCTAGTAAACCTCCTCTGCACTCCCTCCAAGGCCAAAATATCCTTGCGTAAGTACGGCGCCCAAAACTGCACACAGTACTCCAGCTGCGGCCTCACCAATGCCCTGTACAGTTGCAGCAAGACCTCCCTACTTTTATATTCAATCCCCCTCGCGATTTAATAGACTTGTGGATGAGTACATGGGATTTAATTGGATTGAGGGTTATAGATAGGCCTGGTAGGTAGGGATATGATCAGTGCAGCTTGTGGGCCAAAGTTTTCTATGTTCTATGAAATTGCCCAAATACTTTTTAAAAGGAAAAGAAAATGTGGCCTTCTTTTAAAGGTGTTGGGGGGGTGGTGGGGGGAGATAGTGGCCCGCTCCATGACTATCACTGGCCGATCGTTCCAGGCACTCACCACCCTCTGACTGCAAAAAATGCTCCTCTGTAACATTTTGTACCTTTACGCTCTCACTTTAAACGCATGCCCTCTCGTTTTAGATTCCCCTACTTTTGGGAAAAATGTTGACTATCCAACTGATCTATCTCCCTCGTTTTTAGATTGTACAAAATCACCCCTAAACCTCATACATTCCAAGGGAAAATAACCAGAACACACCAAGGCAGTGAAATGCAAAACATTCTCAAATTATCACCTCATCTTCACTGGTTCGTGAATCGTTTCTTTTGTATCGTGACAATTTAAAATATTTCCCTGGTAAAGTGACATGACACAGTTCAGTTCTCTCTCAATTCCTCTACTGAGTAGCCCCCGTTTAATGGAGGGGGAGATTGAATTGGTTCGGATTGTATTCGCTGAGGTTCAGGAGCGTGATGTGGAGGCTGGGGGAGTCTGGTAGTAACTTTTACAGTTCTACGATGGCCCAGAATATGGACTCAAGGACTCGGTATATCCCCGGTGATAAAAACATAAGAACATGAGAAATAGGAGCAGGAGTCGGCCATCTAGCCCTTCGAGCCTGCCCCGCCATTCAATAAGATCATGGCTGATCTGTCGCTGCTCAGTTCCACTTTCCCGCCCTCTCCCCATAACCCTTAATCCCCTCTCTTATCAAAAACCCATCAACCCGCGTCTTAAAATATTTAGCGAGGCAGCCTCCACCACTTCAACGGGCAGAGAATTCCAGAGATTCACCACCCTTTGAGTGAAGAAGTTCCTCCTCAACTCCGTTCTAAACCGCCCCCCCCCCCCTTTATCTTGAGGCTGTGCCCCCGAGTCCTACTGTCCTTTCTGAGCGGGAAGAGTCTCTCCACCTCTATCCTATCCATCCCATTCATCATCTTATACGTCTCAATGAGATCTCCCCTCATTCTTCTCAACTCTAATGAGTACAAGCCTAGTTTATTCAGCCTCTCCTCATAGCTCAATCCCCTCAACTCCGGCATCAGCCTAGTAAACCTCCTCTGCACTCCCTCCAAGGCCAAAATATCCTTGCGTAAGTACGGCGCCCAAAACTGCACACAGTACTCCAGCTGCGGCCTCACCAATGCCCTATACAGCTGCAGCAAGACCTCCCTACTTTTATATTCAATCCCCCTCGCTATGAAGGCCAGCATCCCATTCGCCTTCCTGACCACCTGCTGCTGATGGAGGTGTGCAGATCTAGGGGTCACAGTGTGAAGGGGGAGGGAAGACCATTCGAACCGAGATGATTAGCTTATGGGATTCGTCTCAACCGAAATGAATTGAGGTCAAAACTTTGAAGAACTTCAAGGAACAATGGGATATAACAGTTGAGGCGAAGGAGACCACAGTTTGTGGGTGGAAGCCGAGATCAGGGCTTTCAGGGTGAATGATTAGCCATGATTGGAATGATGGTGAGGCAGATCTCAATCCTGCTCAATTTTCCCTGTTTCATTCCATTTAGGGAATCACGTGCCATTGAACTGGTAACTGAGAGGTAACTGAACCCGTAGATTCAATGAACAATGGATATTAAATTACCAATGATGAGGAGGTGCTGGTTTTGGACTGTGTTGGCCACAATAAGAAATCTCACAACTTTTGTCTCCATGCTGATATTTGCAGTCTTGTATCATAAGGGTCTCATATACATACACACACATATATACACACGCACACATATATATGTATGCACGTATATGTATATATTGTATACATAGTGGCGAAAAACTGCAGCAGGCGACGGTGCAGAGGGACCTCGGGGTCCTTGTGCATGAGTCGCAAAAACCCAGCCTGCAGGTGCAGCAGGTGGTCAGGAAGGCAAATGGGATGCTGGCCTTCATAGCGAGGGGGATTGAATATAAAAGTAGGGAGGTCTTGCTGCAGCTGTATAGGGCATTGGTGAGGCCGCAGCTGGAGTACTGTGTGCAGTTTTGGGCGCCGTACTTACGCAAGGATATTTTGGCCTTGGAGGGAGTGCAGAGGAGGTTTACTAGGCTGATACCGGAGTTGAGGGGGTTGAGCTATGAGGAGAGGCTGAATAAACTAGGCTTGTACTCGTTAGAGTTTAGAAGAATGAGGGGAGATCACATTGAGACGTATAAGATGATGAATGGGATGGATAGGATAGAGGTGGAGAGACTCTTCCCGCTCAGAAAGGACAGTAGGACTAGGGGGCACAGCCTCAAGATAAAGGGGGGGGGGGCGGTTTAGAACGGAGTTGAGGAGGAACTTCTTCACTCAAAGGGTGGTGAATCTCTGGAATTCTCTGCCCGTTGAAGTGGTGGAGGCTGCCTCGCTAAATATTTTTAAGACGCGGGTTGATGGGTTCTTGATAAGAGAGGGGATTAAGGGTTATGGGGAGAGGGCGGGAATGTGGAACTGAGCCACGACAGATCAGCCATGATCTTATTGAATGGCGGGGCAGGCTCGAGGGGCTAGATGGCCAACTCCTGCTCCTATTTCTTATGTTCTTATATATATGAATGTAAGTGTCCTCGGAGAGGGACTGTGATAATGATGCAGCCAAGAGACAGATAGAGAGAGAACGATACTGTCAGAGAGTGAGGAAAGGAATGGAGAGAATCGTACAGAGAGTGATGGGGATAACAGATGGTTTGATATACAGTTGTGTGCGCAAGACGCATGGCCTCAGATTCCGGTGCTGTGCTCACGGCCCCAGGAAATGGTGATGGGAGTCGTGGATCTTGGAATTGGTGATGAAATGATGGTTCCTGTCACTGGTGTCGGCCTCGCTGTCTTTGGAACTGTTGCTGGAGAAACGATGCTTGGAATCGATCCAACATCAATCCCAGGTCATTCGATATATAAATGAGTTGGGAGTAAAACTTAGCTGGTGGGACCAGCGAGTTTTGTACGGTGTGAAGCTGACTGGAGTTGCGGGTAGCAATGTGGATGGCCAGAGAAGGCAGCAAGGTATGCATCAGCTGGAAATGTGGGTGCAGACATAAGAACACAAGAACATAAGAAATAGGAGCAGGAGTAGGCCATCTAGCCCTTCGAGCCTGCCCCGCCATTCAATAAGATCATGGCTGATCTGTTGTGGCTCAGTTCCACTTTCCCGCCCTCTCCCCATAACCCTTAATCCCCTCTCTTATCAAAAACCCATCAACCCGCTTCTTAAAAATATTTAGCGAGGCAGCCTCCACCACTTCAACGGGCAGAGAATTCCAGAGATTCACCACCCTTTGAGTGAAGAAGTTCCTCCTCATCTCCGTTCTAAACTGCCCCCCCCCTTTATCTTGAGGCTGTGCCCCCTAGTCCTACTGTCCTTTCTGAGCAGAAGAGTCTCTCCACCTCTATCCTATCCATCCCATTCATCATCTTATACGTCTCAATGAGATCTCCCCTCATTCTTCTAAACTCTAATGAGTACAAGCCTAGTTTATGGAATCGATCCAACATCAATCCCAGGTCATTCGATATATAAATGAGTTGGGAGTAAAACATAGCTGGTGGGACCAGCGAGTTTTGTACCATGTGAAGCTGACTGGAGTTGCGGCTAGCAATGCAGATGGCCAGAG
>NW_027650931.1:0-33846 GCF_965287045.1 Carcharhinus amblyrhynchos
GGCCATGCTAAATTGCCCCTTAGAGTCAAAGGATGTGCAGGTTCAGAGGAAATGCATGAGATTACAGAAATAGGGTGGCCCTGGGTAAATTGCTCTGTTGGAGAGTTGGTGCAGACCGAATGGGCCAAATGGCCTCCTTCTGCACAGCAGGGATTCTTTTCTACCACCTTCAAAGATTGTAGCATAAACTGTAGCTTTAAGTTCACAATATGGTTTTAAGTTAAAGTCCTTTTTTAAATTTAAAGTTTTAAAAGGTTAATTCTTAAGGTCACAAGTAGGCTTACATTAACACTGCAATGAAGTTACTGTGAAAATCCCCTAGTCGCCACACTCCAGCGCCTGTTCGGGTTACACTGAGGGAGAATTTAGCACGGCCAATGCACCCTAACCAGCACGTCTTTCAGACTGTGGGAGGAAACCAGAGCACCTGGAGGAAACCCACACAGACACAGGGAGAACGTGCAGACGCCACACAGACAGTAACCCGAGCCGGGAACCGAACCCGGATCCTTGGCGCTGTGAGACAGCAGTGCTAACCCGCTGTGCCACCGTGCAGCTAACACAAGTTGCAAGATCTGATACGCTAATGCTCTAAGTCAGCACACAGACCACGTAAACCAACAGGCAAATTGTGGTCAGATGCCCCACACTTAAAGTGGCAGAAGACAATCAAAGCAATTGCCGTGGTTCTCTCATTTACTCCCTGCCCCCAACTCTTGCCATACCCGAGAGCCAACTAGTCTCACTGCACCTTTGATTTTTCACACCAGGGTTTCCAATCCCCACTCTCGAGGAACCCGCCTTTGGTATCCGCTCTCGCACGACACTTAGTCTCAGCAGTCTTCACCAAGGATCCAGCTCCAGGGTTTCAGCCTCCCTTACCAATGTTCTCTGCCGCTGGGATGGGGGGGGTCATGGGGTCAATCTTTGCCTTTCACGCAGTGTCTCAGATACCATTAAAACACATCTTCCCAGGCCCCCTTGTAAGGAGTCAACAAGTTATAGTTCTCCTGGGACATTGGCTTCTTAAACCCAGATTCCTTCATGTTTGCCTCCTGCTGCCTTTGAGTTGTCTTTGAGCACTTGAGTTTCAATGAACAGGGTCTGTTCCAGCTTCCTGTTACTTCCCTTGGACTTTTCTTGAGGCTGCCTTCTATCCCTTTCTCTGGGTCTTGGGACCTTTCTGTTTTTTAGTTTGGGGCCTGGTTCATTCATGTCTGCAACAGACAGACTTAAAAGGTTCCAGGCATCTTGTGGTGTAATCACCAACAGAACCTCAGGCAACTTGGTGTTACTCCAGCATCCTCTGTTGCTGGAAAAATAGCCTAATTATTTTTTATACTGTGTTTGCCCTAGAGTACTAAAATCTCATTAAAATGCAGGCATACTTCAAAGTGAAACCAAATCCCAGCTTCCTCAACCCACAACAGCAGAAGTACAAGTTAAGTTTGTGCGGCACAGTGATCAGCACCACTGCCTCACAATGCCAGGGCCCTGGGTTCAATCACTGGATTGGGAGACTTAAGGGCTCCACACACCCCAGACGTTCTCTCTTCCACCTTCTTCCATCAGAAAATGATACCCAAGTCTGAGTCACGTACCGACCGACTCAGGAACAGCTTCTTCCCTGCTGCTGTCAGGCTTTTGAATGGACCTCCCTCGCACTAAGTTGATCTTTCTCTACACCCTCACTGTGACTGTAACACTACATTCTGCACTCTCTCCTTTCCTTCTCTACCAACGGTATGCTTTGTCTGTATAGCGCGCAAGAAACAATACTTTTCACTGTATCCCAATACATGTGACAATAACAAATTAAATCAAATGTCTGTGCGAAGTTTGTATGTTTTTCCTGTGTCTGCGTGGGTTTCCTCCCACAGTCTGAAAGACGTGCTGGTTAGGGTGGATTGGCCGTGCTAAATTCTCCCTCAGTGTAACCCGAACAGGAGTGTGGCGACTAGGGGGATTTTCACAGTAACTTCATTGCAGCGTTAATGTAAGCCCGACACTAATAAATAAACTTAGGAACCTAAAATTCTCCCTCAGTCTACCCAGACAAAGGCCAGAGTGTAGTGACGAGGGGATTTTCGCAGTAACTTCATTACGGTGTTAATGTAAGCCAACTTGTGACACTGATAAAATAACTCAACAGGTTTCTAGTTATCTGTAAATGCATAGCTCTGATGGAGTGTTGTGATCTCATTTATCCTTCCTCGGTCAATAAATGCTTTATTCTTGGGAGGGGGTGTAGGGGCTGGATGGGGTTACAGAGATAGGGAGGGGGTGTAGGGGGCTGGAGGGGGTTACAGAGATAGGGAGGGGGTGTAGGAGGTTACAGAGATAGGGAGGGGGTGTAGGGGCTGGAGGAGGTTACAGAGACAGGGAGGGAGTGTAGGGGGCTGGAGGGGGTTACAGAGATAGGGAGGGGGTGTAGGGGGCTGGAGGAGGTTACAGGGATAGGGGAAGGGGTGTAGGGGGCTGGAGGGGGTTACAGAGATAGGGAGGGGGTGTAGGGGGCTGGAGGGGGTTACAGAGATAGGGAGGGGGTGTAGGGGCTGGAGGGGGTTACAGAAACAGGGAGGGAGGTAGGGGGCTGGAGGGGGTTACAGAGATAGGGAGGGGGTGTAGGGGGCTGGAGGGGGTTACAGAGATAGGGAGGGGGTGTAGGGGGCTGGAGGAGGTTACAGGGATAGGGAGGGGGTGTAGGAAGTTACAGAGATAGGGAGGGGGGGTAGGAAGTTACAGAGACAGGGAGGGGGTGTAGGGGCTGGAGGAGGTTACAGAGATAGGGAGGGGGTGTAGGGGGCTGGAGGGGGTTACAGAGATAGGGAGGGGGTGTAGGGGCTGGAGGGGGTTACAGAGATAGGGAGGGGGGTGTAGGCAATCCTGTGCAGTGTGCAAACTAATATCAGGAGAGTACTCCCTCTGTCCCCTCACGCTCCAGGCCCTCGGAGGGAGAATCAGTGCCCTTGCTGAGCTGACCCTTGCTGTTTCTGATCGATATGCGGTGCTCACAGCTCCCTCTGTCACTCTCAGTGTGAACACAATGGAACCATCCTCTTCACATTCCCCTCACACGCGCCCCAGTTGGAAATACTACCCACTTCTTTCTTCCTGACGAGGTGGCTCGAGAGAATTCTTTCCACTTTCTCAGAGGACTAAGGAAATTTGGCATGTCCGCTACGACTCTCACCAACTTTTACAGATGCCCCATAGAAAGCATTCTTTCTGGGTGTATCACAGCTCGGTCTGGGCTCCTGCTCTGCCCAAGACCGCAAGGAACTACAAAAGGGTGGTGAATGTAGCCCCAATCCATCACACAAACCAGCCTCCCATCCATTGACTCCGTCTACACTTCCCGCTGCCTCGGGGAAAAGCAGCCGGGATAATCAAGGACCCCCCACACCCCGGACATTCTCTCTTCCACCTTCTTCCATCGGGAAAAAGATACAAAAGTCTGAGGTCCCGTACCGACCGACTCAAGAACAGCTTCTTCCCTGCTGCTGTCAGACTTTTGAATGGACCTACCTCGCATTAAGTTGATCTTTCTCTACACCCTCGCTGTGACTGTAACACTACATTCAGCACCCTCTCCTTTCCTTCTCTATGAACGGTATGCTTTGTCTAGCGCGCAAGAAACAATACTTTTCACTGTATCCCAATACAGGTGACAATAATAAATCAAATCCTCTTCATTGGAAGAGTTTCACGAGGGTGGCACTGTGATTAGCACTGCTGCCTCACAGCGCAAAGGACCCAGACACAGCTCCCAGGAGGGGGTGGAGGGTGGAGAGGGAGAAGAGTGGGGAGAGGCAGGAGGAGGAGGAGAGTGGTGAGAGGGAGGAGGGGGAGAGCAGCAGTCTGGAGGTTGGCACTCCAAGTGGACAGAGCAGAGGGAACTCGCCCCCTCTGTGTGGGACTCAGTCTGTATATAGGGGTCTTTCGTTACTGCTATGAAGCCTGGGGATTGCATGGACTCCATTACTGAAAGGAAAATGGATACTCACAAACTC
Organism: Carcharhinus amblyrhynchos; assembly: GCF_965287045.1. NCBI lineage: Eukaryota > Metazoa > Chordata > Chondrichthyes > Carcharhiniformes > Carcharhinidae > Carcharhinus > Carcharhinus amblyrhynchos. Next base: position 4,014 of record NW_027650931.1, read on the forward strand.
AGACATGCTCTGTATCCAAGAACAAGAGGTTTTGAAAATGAATCTGGAATACTGTTCTGTGTGTTGTCAGACTTTTTACTGTGTGACAAAGCCAGCTAGATAGTTACTGAAATTTACAATTGTTGGGTAATGCTCAGTGCCGAGGGAGCGCCGCACTGTGGGGGGGTCAGCGCCGAGGGAGGGCCGCACTGTGGGAGGAAGTTCTGCATCATTCTCATTGGATACCCACCCCCACTGCTCCTATTAATCCCATGGGAACTCCCCCCACCCCGCCCCTGTATTCTGTGCTGTCGTGGGGAGGGGAGGGGGCAGAGGTTAGCAGTAACAACATTAACCTCTCCAACACTGCCTTGCCTGATGAGTTGTCCTAGTTTGACTTCCTCCACGTCCCACTGCTCTACCTTCTGTCGCTCAGAGCTGGTCCAAGTCTAAAATAAACCTTTCCAGCTGACTGGTAGCTCGGAGAGATCAGGAGAAGGAGACATTGTTCCTGTTACTCACCATCCCTCTCCAACTTGCACTGCTGTCCTGTGTGTCTGTCTGTGTGTGTCTGTGGGCGCACGTGTGTACACATCCCAGTGCGTGACTACGTGCACGTGTGAGGGACGGTGGATGAGGGGGAATCAAAATGAATGTGGGGGGGGGGAGTGGGCATCTAAGGTGGGAAGCAGGTGAGGGGAGGGTGAGTGAGACAGAGAGAAGAGTCTCAGGAGGAAGGGGGAGGCATGCCTGAGAGGGAGGGGGGGAAGAGAGAGAGAGAGAGAGAGAGAGAGAGGGGAGAGAGAGGGGAGGAGGAGTGGGGGGGGAGGGGAGGAGGAGTGGGGGGGGGAGGGGAGGAGGAGTGGGGGGGGAGGGGAGGAGGAGTGGGGGGGAGGGGAGGAGGAGTGGGGGGGAGGGGAGGAGGAGTGGGGGGGGAGGGGAGGAGGAGTGGGGGGGGAGGGGAGGAGGAGTGGGGGGGGAGGGGAGGAGGAGTGGGGGGGGAGGGGAGGAGGAGTGGGGGGGAAGGGAGGAGGAGTGGGGGGGGAGGGGAGGAGGAGTGGGGGGGAGGGGAGGAGGAGTGGGGGGAGGAGAGGAGGAGTGGGGGGGAGGGGAGGAGGAGTGGGGGGGGAGGGGAGGAGGAGTGGGGGGGGAGGGGAGGAGGAGTGGGGGGGGAGGGGAGGAGGAGTGGGGGGGAGGGGAGGAGGAGTGGGGGGGAGGGGAGGAGGAGTGGGGGGGGAGGGGAGGAGGAGTGGGGGGGAGGGGAGGAGGAGAGGAGGAGTGGGGGGGAGGGGAGGAGGAGTGGGGGGGAGGGGAGGAGGAGTGGGGGAGGGGAGGAGTGGGGAGAGAGGAGGAGGGGGGGAGTGGGGGGAGGAGGAGGGGGAGTGGGGGGGGAGGAGGGAGGGGGAGTGGGGGGGGAGGAGGGGGAGTGGGAGTGGGGGGGAGGAGTGTGGGGGAGGGGGGAGGAGGGAGGAATGTGGGGAGGGGGGAGGAGGAGGAGGGGGGGAGGAGCGGGGAGGGAGGGAGGGAGGAGGCCGAGAGGGGGTGGGGAGGGAGGGTTGCAGGGGGAGGGAGGGAGGGTTGGAGAGGGGAAGGGAGGGTGGAGGGGGGGAAATGGAGGGAGGGGGGGAAATGGAGGGAGGGAGGGGGGAGGGGGGAGGGAGGGAGGGGGGAAATGGAGGGAGGGAGGGGGGAGGGGGGGAAGGGAGGGGGGAGGGAGGGGGAAGGGGGGGAAGGGAGGGGGGAGGGAGAGGGGAGGGAGAGGGGGGAGGGAGGGAGGGAGGGAGGGGGGGAGGGAAGGAGGGAGGGAGAGGGAGGGGGAGGAAGAGGAGGGGTATGGGTTCTGGGAGACAGAGGTATAGACACACAGAACATTCACACAGACACAGAGACAGAGACAGACAGACAGAGACAGAGACAGACAGACAGAGACACACACACAGACAGACAGAGACACACACACAGACAGACAGAGAGGGAGCAGAGTGAATTGTAACTTACCTCTCAGTCACTCTGTGCTGGTGACAGCAGGGACAGAGGCAGCGAGAGGTGCGGGTGCGATGGCTGGAGTTTGCCAGAGGACAGGGCTGGGAATATCCTTCCCAATGCAGCAAGGTCCCGGTGCCTGTCCACACAAGCAGCAGTCCAACACTGCAAAGGCACCGCTTCAAAGCTGAGACGGCATATCACTTAACCACCCCCCCCCCCACCCCCCTTCCTCCCCCTGCGTTTAAGGACAGCATTATTCTTCAACAAGGTGGGGCTGGGGGGGACAGCACGAATTGTCAGACTGGACACCCGGGATGGAGGCTTCACAAATTTTTTTAAAAAGCCCTATAAAGTTTGGGAATCAGTCCCCTCCAGTCTGTGAGCTAGCTCCAGCTCAGAGCGCATGCCTCGCTGTCCAAGTCAATTTCATTGCAGCATCGCTCTCTCTCTCTCTGTGTCACACTGCTCCTTTCGCCAGAATAATTTGCAAAGAAAGCAGCGACTGCAGAGAAGAAAGGAGTTAGTTAAACGAGTGGGGCAGAGAGACAGAGACAGAGGGGGGCAGACAGAGAGAGACAGAGGGGGGCGGACAGAGAGAGACAGAGGGGGGCGGACAGAGAGAGAGACAGAGGGGGGCGGACAGAGAGAGAGACAGAGGGGGGCGGACAGAGAGAGAGACAGAGGGGGGCGGACAGAGAGAGACAGAGGGGGGCGGACAGAGAGAGACAGAGGGGGGCAGAGAGAGACAGAGGGGGGCAGAGAGAGACAGAGGGGGCAGAGAGAGACAGAGGGGGGCAGAGAGAGACAGAGGGGGGCAGAGAGAGACAGAGGGGGGCAGAGAGAGACAGAGGGGGGCAGAGAGAGACAGAGGGGGGCAGAGAGAGACAGAGGGGGGCAGAGAGAGACAGAGGGGGGCAGAGAGAGAGACAGAGGGGGGCAGAGAGAGACAGAGGGGGGCGGGACAGAGAGAGAGACAGAGGGGGGCGGACAGAGAGAGAGACAGAGGGGGGCGGACAGAGAGAGAGACAGAGGGGGCAGAGAGAGAGACAGAGGGGGGCAGAGAGAGAGACAGAGGGGGGCAGAGAGAGACAGAGGGGGGCAGAGAGAGACAGAGGGGGCAGAGAGAGACAGAGGGGGGCGGACAGAGAGAGACAGAGGGGGGCGGACAGAGAGAGACAGAGGGGGGCGGACAGAGAGAGACAGAGGGGGGCGGACAGAGAGAGACAGAGGGGGGCGGAGAGAGACAGAGGGGGGCAGAGAGAGAGACACTAGGGAACAATTTAGCATGGCCAATCCACCCTAACCTGCACATAAAGAACAAAGAAAATTCCAGCACAGGAACAGGCCCTTCAGCCCCTCCAAGCCTGTACTGACCATGCTGCCCCACCTGAACTAAAACCCCCTACCTTTCCGGGGACCAGATCCCTCTATTCCCATCCTATTCATGGATTTGTCCAGACGCCCCTTAAAACTCACTATCGTATCCGCTTCCACTCCCTCCCCCTGGCAGCGAGTTCCAGGCACCCACCACCCTCTGTGTAAAAAATCTGCCTCGTACATCTCCTTTAAACCTTGTCCCTCGCACCTTAAACCTGTGCCCCCGACTCTTCCACCCTGGGGGAAAAAAAGCTTTGGACAATAAGGGACAATTTAGCATGGGAAATCCACTTAATCCACACATCTTTAGAGTGTGGCAGGAAACCCACACAGACACGGGGAGAACGTACAGACTCCACACAGACAGTGATGCCAGGCTGGAATCGAACCCGGGTCCCTGGCGCTGAGAGGCAGCAGTGCTAACCCCACTGTGCCACCCCAGGTCAGTTTACTTCAGTTGGCTGGCTCACGAGGCTCACCATGCGTCCAATTCCTGTACCAGCTGAGGTTACTCATGCCTTCTCAACCCTGCCCTCGCCTGCGGTGAGGTAACCTTCAGGTAAAATGCACCCCCCCCACCCCAGAGGGGTTGCTGTTTTCTGTCAGTGGGGACGACATCAACTTTACATAGAATCCCTACAGTGCAGAAGGAGGCCATTCAGCCCATTGAGTATACACTGACCTTAATCCCACCCAGGCCCTATCCCATAACCCCATGCATTTACCCTAGCTAGTCCCGCTGATGCTAGGGGCAATTTAGCACGGCCAATCCCCCTAACCCGCACATCTTTGGACACTAAGGGGCAATTTAGCACGGCCAATCCCCCTAACCTGCACATCTTTGGACACTAAGGGGCAATTTAGCATGGCCAATCCACCCTAACCTACACATCTTTGGACACTAAGGGGCAATTTAGCATGGCCAATCCCCTAACCTGAACATCTTTGGACACTAAGAGGCAATTTAGCATGGCCAATCCACCCTAACCCGCACATCTTTGGACTGCGGGATGAAACCGGAGCACCCAGAGGAAACCCACGCAGACATGGGGAGAACGTGCAGACTCCACACAGACAGTGACCCGAGCTGGGAATCAAACCCGGGTCCCTGGCACTGTGAGGCAGCAGTGCTAACCCACTGTGCCACCACACCACCTCTAACCTTACATATAGGTGCGTCACTAGACAGGTATCAAGCATAGCGGTACTGTGACCTGACTAATAATCAGGATTAGGAATTAAGAGAATTCAAATCCCATTGTGGCTGTCGGAGGATTTATGCTCTGTATTTTAGAAAAACAATCTCATTGGAGTACCCCCAAAGTTGTCTAAATCTTCATTTAACAATACAGCTAAGTTCACTATGTCCTGAGAATGTAAATCTGCTTGGTCTGGGCTCCTGCTCTGCCCAAGACCACAAGGAACTACAAAAGGGTCGTGAATGTAGCCCAATCCATCACACAAATCGGCCTCCCATCCACTGACTCCGTCTACACTTCCCGCTGCCTCGGGGAAAAGCAGCCGGCATAATCAAGGACCCCCCCCACCCCGGACATTCTCTCTTCCACCTTCTTCCATCAGGGAAAAAGATACAAAAGTCTGAGTTCACGTACCCCGACCGACTCAAGAACAGCTTCTTCCCTGCTGCTGTCAGACTTTTGAATGGACCTACCTCGCATTAAGTTGATCTTTCTCTACACCCTCGCTGTGACTGTAACACTACATTCTGCACCCTCTCCTTTCCTTCTCTACGAACGGTATGCTTTGTCTGTATAACATGCAAGAAACAATACTTTTCACTGTGTCCCAATACGTGACAATAATAAATCAAATCATTATTTGACAAGTCATTACTTGCTGATGTGACCGTGTGTACCATCTACAAGACGCCCCGCAGCTACTCACCAAGGCTCCTTCGACAGCACCTTCCAATCCCGCCAGCTCTACCATCTAGAAGGAAGATGTGGGGGCAGCAGACACATGGGGAACACCACCACCTGCAAGTTCCCCCCCCGAGCCATCCCGACTTGGAAACGTTTATCGGCCGTTCCTTCGCCGTGGCTGGGGTCAAAATCCTGGACCTCCCTCCCTAACAGCACTGTGGGTGTACCTACACCGACACGGGGACGGGTTCAAGGGGGCGGCCACCTTCCCAAGGGGGCGATTAGGGACTGGGAACGAACGCGAGCCCAGCCAGTCACACCCTGTGCACGAACTTGGAGGGGGAGGGAGGGAGGAGAGAAAAGTAGGCCGGTGTACGCAGGATACGGGTTCCGCAAGCAAAAAGCACGTTACATAAAAGAGCTCCAGGATGCTAGTGGCCTGACCGCTTGGCAGGGGGATGGGGGATTTTTTTTCTCTCTGCCCATTGTCCTGTGAGATTGCTAGCTCTGCGTTGTGAATGTCTCTCTCTGTGCCTTCCCTGTTTTTGGCCAACACTCCTCTCTCACCATTTATCAGGCCTGCCCCTGCCAACCAAGCCGCCCCCCTGGGCCAGGACACGATGCCAACGCGCAGTTACTTGGGAAGGACTGGAGCCAGCAGGTATAGATTGAGATTCCTCTGTGCATTCGTCACTGTAACCAGCAACCCGCCCTTCACCACATAGGCACACACACACACACAGACACACAAAAATTTTCTTCTGGGCTATTTGGTCGAATGCTTGTCCAAGGCACAGATCAACAGCTTGTTAAGGTCTGCTCTCAGTGACGTTAGTGCACCCTCTCTTTCACACACTGACAGGGGGGGAGGGAGAGAGAGGGACGAGGGGGGGAGGGAGAGAGAGGGACGAGGGGGGAGGGAGAGAGAGGGACGGGGGGGGAGGGAGAGAGAGGGACGAGGGGCGGAGGGAGAGAGAGGCGGGGGGGAGGAGAGAGGGGCGGGCGGAAGAGGGGAGACCCTCAGCACCAACCCTCCCCACACTGCGGCGCTCCCTCGGCACCGACCCTCCCCACACTGCGGCGCTCCCTCGGCACCGACCCCCCCGCAGTGCGGCGCTCCCTCGGCACCGACCCTCCCCACAGTGCGGCGCTCCCTTGGCACCCACCCTCCCACAGTGCGGCACTCCCTCAGCACCGACCCTCCCACAGTGCGGCGCTCCCTCGGCACCGACCCTCCCACAGTGTGGCGCTCCCTCGGCACCGACCCTCCCACAGTGCGGCGCTCCCTTGGCACTGACCCTCCCACAGTGCGGCGCTCCCTCAGCACCGACCCTCCCACAGTGCAGCACTCCCTCAGCACCGACCCTCCCACAGTGTGGCGCTCCCTCGGCACCCACCCTCCCCACAGTGCTTTGTCAGTAAGCGCCCTGCGTCTGAGAAGGGGCGCTTACTCAAAATCTTTTATCAAGTGTTGTATAAAAGAAGAAAACTCTTGCTGTGGGACAGAGGAGGTCACAGCAAGTTGGGGCGGTGGGTGGGAGGAGGTGAGATCGGAATTGGGGGAAGGGTTACACCAAAAAAGGGGAGCTTGAATCGGGCAGAGGGAATGTCGGAGAAACAAGGAGACTGGGACGAGGAGACAGTGAAATGACCTTCCTCAAAGGCTCGTGTAGCTGCTGTCTCGCAGAGGGAAATGGTGACGATATTTAATCAGCTCGAGATGTGAGCCAATTAATTTACTCCGGATGAGGCACAGGATTACAATTACAGGAAGGGAGCAAAGAGGGTTTGGAGAGAGCAGTCTCCCAGAGATAGGGTGGGTGGAGAGTTAGGGGCTGCTGGAACGTGACAAGACGGATAGAAAGCAGGGTCTGGATCAAGGTTACACACTCACCGCTGACTTGGTTTCATAGTTCACAATGCTTGAACGATAGAGAGAGCTCACCCAGATATTTTACAATCAGGGTCCTGCCCCCACCAGATGGCACCCCCTTCTCTCTCCCCCTTGCCCACTTCTGAGTTACAATGTCAAGGTTCACCTGACACTAAATCCAGGTCGACGCCGTGGCAGGGTCGGTGCTGAGGGAGCGCCGCACTGTGGGGAGGGTCGGTGCCGAGGGAGCGCCGCACTGTGGGGAGGGTCGGTGCCGAGGGAGCGCCGCACTGTGGGGAGGGTCGGTGCCGAGGGAGCGCCGCACTGTGGGGAGGGTCGGTGCCGAGGGAGCGCCGCACTGTGGGGAGGGTCGGTGCCGAGGGAGCGCCGCACTGTGGGGAGGGTCGGTGCCGAGGGAGCGCCGCACTGTGGGGAGGGTCGGTGCCGAGGGAGCGCCGCACTGTGGGGAGGGTCGGTGCCGAGGGAGCGCCGCACTGTGGGGAGGGTCGGTGCCGAGGGAGCGCCGCACTGTGGGGAGGGTCGGTGCCGAGGGAGCGCCGCACTGTGGGGAGGGTCGGTGCCGAGGGAGCGCCGCACTGTGGGGAGGGTCGGTGCCGAGGGAGCGCCGCACTGTGGGGAGGGTCGGTGCCGAGGGAGCGCCGCACTGTGGGGAGGGTCGGTGCCGAGGGAGCGCCGCACTGTGGGGAGGGTCGGTGCCGAGGGAGCGCCGCACTGTGGGGAGGGTCGGTGCCGAGGGAGCGCCGCACTGTGGGGAGGGTCGGTGCCGAGGGAGCGCCGCACTGTGGGGAGGGTCGGTGCCGAGGGAGCGCCGCACTGTGGGGAGGGTCGGTGCCGAGGGAGCGCCGCACTGTGGGGAGGGTCGGTGCCGAGGGAGCGCCGCACTGTGGGGAGGGTCGGTGCCGAGGGAGCGCCGCACTGTGGGGAGGGTCGGTGCCGAGGGAGCGCCGCACTGTGGGGAGGGTCGGTGCCGAGGGAGCGCCGCACTGTGGGGAGGGTCGGTGCCGAGGGAGCGCCGCACTGTGGGGAGGGTCGGTGCCGAGGGAGCGCCGCACTGTGGGGAGGGTCGGTGCCGAGGGAGCGCCGCACTGTGGGGAGGGTCGGTGCCGAGGGAGCGCCGCACTGTGGGGAGGGTCGGTGCCGAGGGAGCGCCGCACTGTGGGGAGGGTCGGTGCCGAGGGAGCGCCGCACTGTGGGGAGGGTCGGTGCCGAGGGAGCGCCGCACTGTGGGGAGGGTCGGTGCCGAGGGAGCGCCGCACTGTGGGAGGGTCGGTGCCGAGGGAGCGCCGCACTGTGGGAGGGTCGGTGCCGAGGGAGCGCCGCACTGTGGGAGGGTCGGTGCCGAGGGAGCGCCGCACTGTGGGAGGGTCGGTGCTGAGGGAACGCCGCACTGTGGGAGGGTCGGTGCTGAGGGAACGCCGCACTGTGGGGAGGGTCGGTGATGAGGGAGCGCCGCACTGTGGGAGGGTCGGTGCCGAGGGAGCGCCGCACCCTGGGAGGGTCAGTGCTGAGGGAACACCGCACTGTGGGAGGGTCGGTGCTGAGGGAGCGCCGCACTGTGGGAGGGTCGGTGCCGAGGGAGCGCCGCACTGTGGGAGGGTCGGTGCTGAGGGAGCGCCGCACTGGGGGAGGTTCGGAGCCGAGGGAGCGCCGCATTGGGGGAGGGTGGGGGCCGAGGGAGCGCCGCACTGGGGGAGCGCTGGTGCTGAGGGAGCGCCGCAGTGCGGGAGGGTCGGTGCTGAGGGAGCGCCGCAGTGCGGGAGGGTCGGTGCTGAGGGAGCGCCGCAGTGTGGGAGGGTCGGTGCTGAGGGAGCGCCGCAGTGCGGGAGGGTCGGTGCTGAGGGAGCGCCGCAGTGCGGGAGGGTCGGTGCTGAGGGAGCGCCGCAGTGCGGGAGCGCCGCTGCTGAGGGAGCGCCGCAGTGCAGGAGGGTCGGTGCTGAGGGAGAGCCTCCAACATTGCCATTAAGGTCCCATGGCCACGACTGGAATAAAAGCAGAGGAAATTCTCATCTGTGCGTGGGACCAATACTGATCTTTCAATGAGTAAAATAACTGAGCTCACATGATCATCTCGCAGCCCATGGGATCTTGCTCTGCACTTGCTACAACACTAACCACACTTCCAAAGACTAACACCTCTACTTTCTCAGAAGACTAAGGAAATTCAGCATTTCCACTAAGACTCTCACCAACTTTTACAGATGCCCCACAGAAAGCATTCTTTCTGGTTGTATCACAGCTTGGTCTGGGCTCCTGCTCTGCCCAAGACCACAAGGAACTACAAAAGGGTGGTGAATGTAGCCCCAATCCCATCACACAAACCAGCCTCCCATCCATTGACTCCGTCTACAATTCCCGATGCCTTGGGGAAAAGCAGCCGGCATAATCAAGGACCCCCCCACACACCCCGGACATTCTCTCTTCCACCTTCTTCCATCGGGAAAAAGATACAAAAGTCTGAGGTCCCGTACCGACCGACTCAAGAACAGCTTCTTCCCTGCTGCTGTCAGACTTTTGAATGGACTTACCTCGCATTAAGTTGATCTTTCTCTACACCCTCGCTGTGACTGTAACACTACATTCTGCACTCTCTCCTTTCCTTCTCTATGAACGGTATGCTTTGTCTGTGTAGTGCGCAAGAAACAATACCATTCAATGCTCCACCATTCAATAAGATCATGGCTGATCTTTCTGTGGACTCAGCTCCATTTACCCGCCCACTCGCCTTAATTCCTTTACTGTTCAAAAATCTATCTATCCTTGCCTTAGAAACATTCAATGAGGGAGCCTCAACTGGGCAGGGAATTCCACAGATTCACAACCCTTTGGGTGAAGAAGTTCCTCCTCAACTCAGTCCGAAATCTGCTCCCCCTTATTTTGAGGCCATGCCCCCTAGTTCTAGTTTCACCCACCAGTGGAAATAACTTCCCTGCTTCTATCTTATCTATTCCCTATGTAATCTTATATGTTTCTATAAGATCCTCCCCTCATTCTTCTGAATTCCAATGAGTATAGCCCCAGTCCACTCAGTCTCTCCTCATAAACCAACCCTCTCAACTCTGGAATCAACTAGTGGGACGGCACGATGGAACAGTGTGTTAGCACTGCTGCCTCATAGCGCCAGAGATCCGGGTTCAATTGCCAGCTTGGGTCACTGTCTGTGTGGAGTTTGCACGTTCTTCCCGTATCAGCATGGGTTTCCTCTGGGGGCTCTGGTTTCCTCCCCACAGTCCAAAGATATCCATGATAAGAGGATTGGCCATGCTAAATTGTCCCCTTAGTGTCCAAAGATGTGCAGGTTAGGGTGGATTGGCCATGCTAAATTGTCCCTTAGTGTCCAAAGATGTGCAGGTTAGGGTGGATTGGCCATGCTAAATTGCCCCTTAGTGTCCAAAGATGTGCAGGTTAGGGTGGATTGGCCATGCTAAATTGTCCCTTAGTGTCCAAAGATGTGCAGGTTAGGGTGGATTGGCCATGCTAAATTGTCCCTTAGTGTCCAAAGATGTGCAGGTTAGGGTGGATTGGCCATGCTAAATTGTCCCTTAGTGTCCAAAGATGTGCAGGTTAGGGTGGATTGGCCATGCTAAATTGTCCCTTAGTGTCCAAAGATGTGCAGGTTAGGGTGGATTGGCCATGCTAAATTGTCCCTTAGTGTCCAAAGATGTGCAGGTTAGGGTGGATTGGCCATGCTAAATTGTCCCTTAGTGTCCAAAGATGTGTAGGTTAGGGTGGATTGGCCATGCTAAATTGTCCCTTAGTGTCCAAAGATGTGTAGGTTAGGGTGGATTGGCCATGCTAAATGGCAAATTTGGGAGTTGTGTCCCCCATGTACACGCTCACAGAAACATGTTAACCAACATCCCAGATTCCTTCTCCACTGTCGCTGGATGGAATCAAAGAATCATGACAGTGAAGAGGGGGGCTATTTGGCCAATCAAGTCTGCACCAACCACAATTCCATCCGGGCCCTATCCCCACGCATCCAAACTGCTGGTCCCCCTGACACCAAGGGGCAATTTAGCATGGCCAATCCATCTCACCTGTACATGTTTGGACACTAAGGGACAATTTAGCATGGCCAATCCAACAAACCTGCACATCTTTGGACACTAAGGGACAATTTAGCATGGCCAATCCAACAAACCTGCACATCTTTGGACACTAAGGGACAATTTAGCATGGCCAATCCAACAAACCTGCACATCTTTGGACACTAAGGGGCAATTTAGCATGGCCAATCCACCTAACCTGCACATCTTTGGACACTAAGGGGCAATTTAGCATGGCCAATCCACCTAACCTGCACATCTTTGGACACTAAGGGGCAATTTAGCATGGCCAATCCATCTAACTTGTACATCATTGGAGTTTGGGAGGACCCAAATGAAATTGCCCCTTAGTGTTAGGGGGACTAACAGGGTAAATGAATGGGGTTATGGGGAAAAGGCCAGGCTAGAATTGTGGTTGGTGCAAACCCGATGGGCCAAATGGCCTCTCTCTGTGCTGTAGGGAAGCTACGATACTATGAATCGCCTCTGCACCCCCTTCAGAGCCAGTACACCCTTCCTCAAGTCAGGAGACCCAAAACCGTACCCAGTAACTCCAGGTGTGGCCTCACCAGCACCTTATACAGCTGCAACATAACCTCGCTGTTTTTAAACTCTATCCCCCTAGTAACGAAGGGCAAAATTCCACGTCTGCAGCCCCCCTGCTCCTTCCCTTGTGGTATCGGACAGCAACCCTCATTGCAATGAGGGGACTGGAGAATGCACAGAGTCGGGATAAAGCAGGCCCAGCTGCAGACGTTCTGCTTGCCTGCAGCAGAACAATGCATGCTCGCTGTAGCAAGGCAAAAAAGCAGCGTGTGAGATCTGCTGACTCCAGCACGACACGCAGAGAATGAGAGTCCACTGTTCCAGGGAGAATCAAGGCTGGATAACAGATCATAAACAACTGCACTATCCCCCATCAAACACTCCCAGGACAGGTACAGCATGGGGTTAGATACAGAGTAAAGCTCCCTCTACACTGTCCCCCCATCAAACACTCCCAGGACAGGTACAGCACGGGGTTAGATACAGAGTAAAGCTCCCTCTACACTGTCCCCATCAAACACTCCCAGGACAGGTACAGATACATATATCTCAGCTAAAATGATGGCGAATTCAACAGTGCGGCGTTCCCTCGGCACTGACAGTGCGGATATGAGGGGTCAGAATTGATGTGGGGGTGCTCAGCTGCTCCCAGATCCATCTGCTCCAATGGAAATGCCCTCAAGGTATCCGGGGGCGCAGGGGCCAGAGAGGGGGGCGGGGGGGCCGGAAGAGAGAGGGGGCACGGGGGAAAGAGAGAGTGAGCCTGAGAGTGAGAGATTTACCTGTATTTGAGAGAGAGAGGTTGCGAGTTTGTGTACAAATCGCTTTTGCTTTAATGAATAAAAACAGAAGTTCAGTATTGCAAACGGCTCGCCCTCTTAAGTGTCCAGTCCGTCACTGTGTCCCGCGTTTGGAAACGGTCCATTGCCTGCGATTCTCTGGCAAGTCTCCAACAAATACTGGCCTGATCCCGCTCTGCGACGGTGGGAGGGGCGAGTCCTGGCCGTGCAAGAGGCAGCCAGCTCTCTGGTGGGTGGGGGGGGCGGCGGTTAGGTCGCTCTGTCCCTCTCCGGCTCCCTCCACCCCCTCCTTCCCGCACGGCCTGCTATTTCTGAGCCGAGTCTGCGACTTGTTCCAGCTCCAGCTGCGCTTCCGCCAGTCTGAACAGGTCCATTGTGGCATGGGCATCTTCCACCGACGAGTGGCCCTTTTTCCCCACCTGAGGAGAGATCGAACGGGGGGGGGTGGGGAGTGAGACCGAGAGGTGCAGAACATGAGGCATAGGAGCAGAATGAGGCCACTCGGCCCGTCGAGTCTGCTCCCCCATTCAATCATGGCTGATATTTTTCTCATCCCCCATTCTCCTGCCTTTTCCCCATAACCCCTGATCCCCTTATTAATCAGGAACCTATCTATCTCTGTCTTAAAGACACTCAGTGACCCGGCCTCCTCTGCGGCAAAGAGTTCCACAGATTCCCCACTCTCTGGCTGAGGAAATTCCTCCTCATCTCTGTTTTAAAGGATCGTCCCTTTAGCCTGAGGTTGTGCCCTCTGGTTCTAGATTTTCCTACTAGTGGAAACATCCTCTCCACGTCCACTCTATCCAGGGCCTCGCAGTATCCTGTAAGTTTCAATAAGATCCCCCTCCCACCATCCTTCTAAACTCCAACGTGTACAGACCCAGAGTCCTCAACCCGTTCCTCATACGACAAGCTCTTCATTCCAGGGATCATTCTTGTGAACCTCCTCTGGACCCTTTCCAAGGCCCGACACATCCTTCCTTAGATACGGGACCCAAAACTGCTCACAATTCTCCAAATGGGAACTGTGCGGGAGCTGGCCATTCGCTCTACGTTGCCCATCGAGTTGGTACCACCTCCCTCCACCTCTTCCCCCGCCCCCCCAGCCCACCCTATATTCCTGCTAATGTTTCCCCTTTCCAAGGGAGGGCACAGTGGGTTAGCACTGCTGCATCACAGCGCCAGGGGCCTCAGTTCGATTCCCAGCTTGGATCACTGTGTGGAGGTTGCACATTCTCCCCGTGTCTGCAGGGGTTTCCTCCAAGTGTTACAGTTTCCTCCAACTGTCCAAAGGAGTGCCTCAAGGATCTGTTCTGGGACCCTTGTTGTTTGTCATTTTCATAAATGACCTGGATGAGGAAGTGGAAGGATGGGTAAGTAAGTTCGCTGATGACACTAAGGTCGGTGGTGTTGTGGATGGTCTGGAAGGATGGCAAAAGTTGCAGCAGGACATAGATAGGATGCAGGACTGGGCGGAGAAGTGGCAGATGGACTTCAACGTGGATAAATGTGTAGTCGTCCATTTTGGCAGAACCAACGGGATGAACGAGTACACTATCAAGGGCAGAAGTCTGAGTAGTGTTGAAGAGCAGAAGGATCTTGGGGTCCGGGTCCACAGGACTCTTAATTTGGCCTCGCAGGTGGAGGAGGTGGTCAAGAAGGCGTATGGTGTACTGGCCTTCATTAATCGAGGGATTGAGTTTAGGAGTCGGGAGGTAATGCTGCAACTTTATAAGACCCTTGTCAGGCCTCATTTAGAGTGTTGTGTGCAGCTCTGATCGCCTCACTATAGGAAAGATGTAGAAGCTATTGAGAGGGTACAGAGGAGATTTACAAGCATGTTGCCTGGACTGGGAGGCATGCCTTATGAAGTTAGGTTGAGGGAGCTGGGACTCTTTTCCCTGGAGAGACGAAGGTTGAGAGGCGACCTGATAGAAGTTTACAAAATGTTGAGAGGAATAGATAGGGTGGACTCTCAGAGGCTATTTCCCCGGGTTGAAATGGTTGCTACGAGAGGACACAGATTTAAGGTGCAGGGAGGGAAGTTCAGAAGTGATGTTAGGGGTAAGTTTTTCACTCAGAGGGTGGTGAGTGAATGGAATCGGCTGCCGTCAGTGGTGGTGGAGGCGAACTCGCTGGGGTCTTTTAAAAGACTTCTGGATGAGTATATGGGGTTTAATGAGATTGAGGGTTATAGATAGGTCTGTAGGTTGGTAGGTGTTGATGTGATCGGCGCAACTCGTGGGCTGAAGGGCCTGTTTGTGCTGTAGTGTTCTATGTTCTATGTGCAGGTTAGGTGGATTGGCCGTGCTAAATTGCCCCTTAGTAGAATCACAGAATCCTGACAATGCAGAAGGAGGCCATTCGGCCCATCAAGTCCACACAATCAGAATCCCTGGCCCTATCCCTACATGTTTACCCTGCTAATCCTTCTCACCCGCATATCTTTGGGCACTAAGGGGCAATTTAGCATGGCTAATCTACCTAACCTGCACATCTTTGGACACTAAGGGGCAATTTAGCATGGCCAATCCACCCAACCTGCACATCTTTGGACAGTGGGAGGAAACCCACGCAGACGCAGGGAGAATGTGCAAACTCCAGACAGACAGTGACCCGAGGTGGGAACGAACCCCGGTCCCTGGCGCCGTGAGGCAGCAGTGCCAACCCCACTGTGCTGCCCCAGTGTGGGAAGTGTCCAAGGACGTGCTGGTTAGGGTGCACTGACAATGCTAACTTCTCCCTCAGTGTAACCCGAACAGGAGTGTGGCGACTCAGGGATTTTCACATTAACTTCATTGCAGTGTTAATGTAAGCCGAATTATGACACTAATAAATAAACAAACTTTATTTTTCCAATCCCAACCCCCCCCCCCCACCATTTTTCAAAGTTCCTATTCATTTTGCTTCCCTTCAGGCAGCGGATTCCAGATCACAACAACTCACTGCGTTTCCATTAAAGATTTCCCCATCCACCCACCTCCCACTTCCCTGATTCTCTTCGATCTGTGCCCCCTCCATTCTCTCGCCAATGGGAGACGTTTACTCCATACAAACCCCCCCACTTGGTGATTGCGAACGTCTCGATTTAAATCCCACCCCCCCCCCCCCAAACTTTCTCTCTGATCCGAAGGCCAGAGTCCCAGATTCTCCCAGTCTCTCTGCACAAAACACAGCGTGTCCTACAGGCTGGAACTAGAGGAGTGCCGAGATCATGGAGGGTTGTCGGAGCGGTTACAGAGATTGAGGAACGGGGGGTGTAGGGGGCTGGAGGAGGTTACAGAGATAGGGAGGGGGTGTAGGGGGCTGGAGGAGGTTACAGAGATAGGGAGGGAGGTGTAGGGGGCTGGAGGAGGTTACAGAGATAGGGAAGGAGGTGTAGGGGGCTGGAGGAGGTTACAGAGATAGGGAAGGAGGTGTAGGGGGCTGGAGGAGGTTACAGAGATAGGGAGGGGGTGTAGGGGGCTGGAGGAGGTTACAGAGATAGGGAGGGAGGTGTAGGGGGCTGGAGGAGGTTACAGAGATAGGGAGGGGGTGTAGCAGGCTGGAGGGGGTCACAGAGATAGGGAGGGGGTTACAAAGACGGGGGGGGGCTGGAGGGGGTTACAGAGATGGGGGGTGGCTGGAGGGGGTTACAGAGATAGGGAGGGGGAAGTAGGGGGCTGGAGGAGGTTACAGAGATAGGGAGGGGGTGTAGGTGCTGGAGGGGGTTGGGGAGTGGGGGGGGGCGGCGTGTAGAGAGAGTTGGGGGTCAGGCTGAGTGCCGGGGACATACCTGGATGTCTTTGTCAAACAGTGCCTTTGTCAACCTCTTCAGCGAGACTGTCTCCTTCTCAGAGAAGCCAGCTTTTTTGTTCAGGGCTGGCATTCTCGAGGTGTCCCTGGTCATTGACTGAGGGTGCATGTACTTCAGGGCCTTGAAGTCGTTGTCGATAGCGTGGCCTATCACGACCTTGCCACTAAGGATTCTCAATATCTGCAGAGAGACAGCGAGAACAGTGAGTCCCAGTTCGGGTTCCTCTCGAGGTAAACTTCCACGGTGGCACAGCGGGTTAGCACTGCTGCCTCGGAGCGCCAGGGACCCGGGTTCAATTCCCAGCCTTGGATCACTGTCTGTGGGGATTCTGCACATTCTCTCCATGTCTGCATATTCTCCCCATATCTGCATGGGTTTCCTCCGGGTGCTCCGGTTTCCTCCCACACTCCGAAAGATGCATAGGTTAGGGGGATTGGCCGTGCAAAATTGCCCCTTAGTGTCCAAAGATGTGCAGGATAGGGTGGATTGGCCATGCTAAATTGTCCCCTTAGTGTCCATAGATGTGCAGGTTAGGTGGATTGGCCATGCTAAATTGTCCCTTAGTGTCCAAAGATGTGTAGGTTAGGGGGATTGGCCGTGCTAAATTGCCCCTTAGTTTCCAAAGATGTGTAGGTTAGGGGGATTGGCCGTGCTAAATTGCCCCTTATTGTCCAAAGATGTGTAGGTTAGGGGGATTGGCCGTGCTAAATTGCCCCTTAGTTTCCAAAGATGTGTAGGTTAGGGGGATTGGCCATGCTAAATTGCCCCTTATTGTCCAAAGATGTGTAGGTTAGGGGGATTGGCCGTGCTAAATTGCCCCTTAGTTTCCAAAGATGTGTAGGTTAGGGGGATTGGCCATGCTAAATTGCCCCTTATTGTCCAAAGATGTGTAGGTTAGAGGGTTTGGCAGTGCTCCCTCAGTGTAACCTGAACAGGTGCCAGAGTGTGGCGAATAGGGGATTTTCACAGTAACTTCATTGCGGTGTTAATGCAAGGTGACTTGTGACTAATAAATAAACTTTTACTTTTGGTTGAGTCAGTAGTAAGGAAAGCAAATGCAATGTTAGCATTGATTTCAAGAGGGCTAGAATACAAAAGCCGGGACGTGCTCAGCTTTCTTTCAAGTTTAAAGTTTATTTATTAGTCACAATTCGGCTTACATTAACACCGCAACAAAGTTACGTTCTCCTCGTGTTTGCGTGGGTTTCCTCCCCTGGTCACTACATTCTGGCACCTGTTCGGGTTACACTGAGGGAGAATTTAGCACGGCCAATGCACCCTAACCTGCACGACTTTCGGACTGTGGGAGGAAACTGGGGCACCCGGAGAAAACCCACACAGACGTGGAGAGAACGTGCAGACTCCACACAGGCAGTGACCCAAACCGAGAATCGAACCCGGGTCTCTGGCGCTGAGGCAGCAGCGCTAACCCACTGTGCCACCCACAAGCTTCTGAGGATGTGTAAGAATCTGGTCAGACCTCATTTGGAGTACTGTGAGCTACGGAAGGATATGCTGGCCTTGGAAAGGGTTCTTATTCCTTTATTCATTCCTGGGACACAGGCGTCACTGGCTGGTCCAGCATTTATTGCCCATCCCTAGTTGCCCCTTGGAGGGGCAGTTGCGAGTCAACCACATTGCTGTGGCTCTGGAGTCACATGTAGGCCAGACCGGGGTAAGGACGGCAGATTTCCTTCCCTAAAGGGAACCAGATGGGTTTTTCCGACAATGGATCATCAGTAGATTCTTAATCCCAGATATTTTTTCTTGAATTCAAATTCCACCGTCTGCCGTGGGCGGGATTCGAACCTGGGTCCCCCAGAACATTAGCTGAGTTTCTGGATTAATAGTCTAGTGATACTACCACTGGGTCATCGCCTCCCTCCAGAGGAGGTTCACAAGAATGATCCCTGGAATGAAGAGCTTGTCGGATGAGGAACGGGTTGAGGACTCTGGGTCTGTACTTGTTGGAGTTTAGAAGGATGAGGGGGGGATCTTATTGAAACTTACAGGATACTGCGAGGCCCTGGATAGAGTGGACGTGGAGAGGATGTTTCCACTAGTAGGAAAAACTAGAACCAGAGAGGGCACAACCCCAGGCTAAAGGGACGATCCTTTAAAACAGAGATGAGGAGGAATTTCTTCAGCCAGAGAGTGGGGAATCTGTGGAACTCTTTGCTGCAGAGGAGGCCGGGTCACTGAGTGTCTTTAAGACAGAGATCGATAGGTTCTGGATGGGTAAGGGGTCGAAGCTTATGGGGAAAGGGTGGGCGAATGGGGTTGAGAAAGTTATTAGCCACGGCAGTGTAGACACAATGGGCCGTCTGGCCTAGTTCTGTTCCAAGGTCTTGTGGTCTGAAACACAGATACAAGTGACCGCTTCAGCTCTCAAAGACTCGGCCTTATGGAACGGCCTCCTCTTGTTACTGTCTAACAGGATGCAGAGGGGCTGAATGGCCTCCTCTTGTTACTGTAACGGGATCCAGAGGGGCTGAATGGCCTCCTCTTGTTACTGTAACGGGATACAGAGGGGCTGAATGGCCTCCTCCTGTTCCTGTGCAACAGACCAGTGAGAGAGGGGCTAAATTGCCTCCTCCTGTTCCTGTCTAACAGGATGCAGAGGGGCTGAATGGCCTCCTGCTCCTGTCTAGAAGGTCAGAGAGGAGCTGAATAACCTCCTGCTATCCCTGTGGGGCCCCAGTCCCCCAGATCCAGCTCCCCCGACACCTCCACACCACTCCCCCCTCGCCCAGGGCGTGGTGGCCCCCACACCCGCCCGTCTCCCGGCTTACCTCTTTCCGCGCCAGCTTGAAGGGCGTGGCATTTTTCATGTGGCAACGGCGGATTCCGCTCCAGCGGGTCCGGTAGTCGGTGATGGGGTTGAGCGGCAGGATGTACTTGTCGTAGATCAGGTCCCCGTGGTAGCCGACGATGCTGCAGCGGGCCACCTCGCTCCGCCTGCCCGCGTCCTTCGTGCCCACCATCTCACAGTCCAGGGCCACGCACTTGTAGGGTTTCAGGGGGGCCGGCTTGCCCTCGGAGGAGGGGCGGGGAGGGGGGCCGCCTTTGGCAGGGCGGTGGCGGCGGCGGGGGGGGGGCCCCGCGCCCAGGGGCGGGAGGGCGCTCTGGCACTCGCTGAGGAGCAGGGCGTCCGCGGGCGGAGGGCCGGCCGCTTGGGGGGGTGAGGAGGAAGAAGAAGGGGTGAACGTCCAGGCTTTGGAGTCCTGGCAGCCCCCCTGGTGGGACCCCCTGCCCCCCTGGTGGGACCCATTGCTCGCCTGGTGGGACCCCCTGCCCCCCTGGTGGGACCCCCTGCCCCCCTGGTGGGACCCCCTGCCCACCTGGTGGGAGCCCTTGCCCCCCTGGTGGGACCCCCTGCCCCCCTGGTGGGACCCCTTGCCCCCCTGGTGGGACCCCTTGCTCGCCTGGTGGGACCCCTTGCCCCCCTGGTGGGACCCCTTGCTCGCCTGGTGGGACCCATTGCTCGCCTGGTGGGACCCCCTGCCCCCCTGGTGGGACCCCTTGCTCGCCTGGTGGGACCCCTTGCCCCCCTGGTGGGACCCCTTGCTCGCCTGGTGGGACCCATTGCTCGCCTGGTGGGAACCCCTGCCCCCTTGGTGGGACCCCTTGCCCCCCTGGTGGGACCCCTTGCCCCCCTGGTGGGACCCATTGCTCGCCTGGTGGGAACCCCTGCCCCCTTGGTGGGACCCCTTGCCCCCCTGGTGGGACCCCTTGCCCCCCTGGTGGGACCCCTTGCCCCCTGGCAGCCCGTTGCTGAAGCAGAGGGGCCCCTGGCTGGGAGGGCCCGTGGGGTGTGGGCGCCCCTCCTGCGCCGGGGCGCCCGCCATTTTCTTCTTGAGGTAGGCCTTCCGCTGCAGGCGGGCGCGTCGCAGGAGGAAGCGCTGTCGGTGGAGGCTGATTTTGGCGGGCTTCTGCTCTGCCACGGGGGCGAACTCCAAGTTCAGCTCGATGGTGGACATGGCTCTCGACGGGGCACCAGCTTGCCGAGCTCGGCCTCCCCTCCCACACCCCCACCGTGACCTCGCGACGCCCAGCTGTCAGATGCCAGCGGCAGCCATCGGGACACCCTGTAATCGAAACAAAACATGGGACGGTCAGAACTCGAGAGAGAGAGAGAGACAGATCGCAACCTTCAAGAAAGACTGGGAGGGCGGGGGACACATGAGGTTACAAAGGTAGGAAGGGGGAGTGTTGGGGGGGGGGTGGCTACAGAGATAGGGAGGGGGTATAGGGACTGGAGGAGGTTACAGAGATAGGGAGGAGGGTGTAGGGGCTGGAAGGGGTTACAGACATAGGGAGGGGGGTGTAGGGTGCTGGAGGAGGTTAGGGAGATAGGGAGGGGGGTGTAGGGGGCTGGAAGGGGTTACAGAGATAGGGAGGGGGGTGTAGGGTGCTGGAGGGGGTTACAGAGATAGGGAGGGGAGTGTAGAGGGCTGGAGGAGGTTACAGAGATAGGGAGGGGGTGTAGGGCGTTACAGAGATAGGGAGGGGGTGTAGGGACTGGAGGGGGTTACAGAGATAGGGAGGGGATGTAATGGATAGAGGAGGTAAAACTCAAAGGGTGTTCACAGAAAGAAGATAAGAATGCAGGACTCGCTCCCACAGGGGGAGTGGGGGAGAATGCGGGACTCGCTCCCACAGGGAGACTGGGGGAGAATGCAGGACTCGCTCCCACAGGGGGAGTGGGGGATAACGTGGGACTCGCTCCCACAGGGGGGAGTGGGGGGAGAATGCAGGACTCGGTCCCACAGGGGGGAGTGGGGGGAGAATGCAGGACTCGGTCCCACAGGGGGGAGTGGGGGGAGAATGCAGGACTCGCTCCCACAGGGGGAGTGGGGGAGAATGCAGGACTCGCTCCCACAGGGGGAGTGGGGGAGAATGCAGGACTCGCTCCCACAGGGGGAGTGGGGGAGAATGCAGGACTCGGTCCCACAGGGGGAGTGGGGGAGAATGCAGGACTCGCTCCCACAGGGGGGAGAACGTGGGACTCGCTCCCACGTCGGGGAGTGGGGGAGAATGCAGGACTCGCTCCCACAGGGGGAGTGGGGGAGAATGCAGGACTCGCTCCCACAGGGGGAGTGGGGGAGAATGCAGGACTCGCTCCCACAGGGGGAGTGGGGGAGAATGCAGGACTCGCTCCCACAGGGGGGAGAACGTGGGACTCGCTCCCACGTCGGGGAGTGGGGGAGAATGCAGGACTCGGTCCCACAGCGGGGAGAACGTGGGACTCGCTCCCACGTCGGGGAGTGGGGGAGAATGCAGGACTCGGTCCAATTTCCACATCCAAATGCCAATTCTTTCAATCCCCCCAGACAGGTGAGGCAAAAGTGCCATCGGTTTCCTCATGAAGGGGGAGGCTGCGCGCTCACATAGCGGATGCCATTCGGAGTAGGGTTTACCAACTTGTAAAAGTAGGTAAACGACCTAAGCGGAACCCCGGGTTACTCAGAAAGGTCATCATGTTCAGGGACAGGACAGACTTGACACCGTGTCCCAGGCAGTGAGTAGGAGACTATCTGACACTTCAGCCCACTGCGACAAGTCACTTGTAATTGTGACTTCCCGGTGTCCAAGGGTGCAATTAAAACATCGATATCAGTAACCTTGTGAAATGATGTATATTTTTCTAACGACTGAGGGATAAATGTCAGCCCAAGAACTGGGGACCCTCCCACAGCACGGCGCTCCCTCAGCACCCACCCTCCCGCAGTGCAGCGCTCCCTCAGCACCGACCCTCCCGCAGTGCGGCGCTCCCTCAGCACTGACCCTCCCGCAGCGCGGTGCTCCCTCAGCACCCACCCTCCTGCAGTGCGGAGCTCCCTCAGCACCGACCCTCCCCACAGTGCAGCGCTCCCTCAGCACTGACCCTCCAACAGTGCAGCGCTCCCTCAGCACAGATCCTCCTGCAGTGCGGCGCTCCCTCGGCACCCACCCTCCTGCACTGCGGCGCTCCCTCGGCGCCGACCCTCCCACAGTGCGGCGCTCCCTCGGCGCCGACCCTCCCACAGTGCGGTGCTCCCTCGGCACCGACCCTCCCACAGTGCAGCGCTCCCTCGGCACCGACCCTCCCACAGTGCGGCGCTCCCTCGGCACTGACTCTCACACAGTGCGGCGCTCCCTCAGCACCGACCCTCCCACAGTGCGGCACTCCCTCAGCACTGACCCTGCCTCGGCAACGAACCTCCCACGCTGCGGCGCAGCTAGTAATAGAGTCACAGAATATACAGCAGGGAAACAGGCCCTTCATCCTAACCTGTCTGTATCAACCATGTTTTCTAATCTGAACCAGTCCCATTTACCTGTGTGGCCCGTATTCCTCTAAACCTTTCCCATCCATGTACCAGTCCACACGTCTTTTAAATTTTGCAATTATAGCCACCTCTACCTCCCCCTCCAGCAGCTCATTCTACACACGCACCACCCTCGGTGTGGAAAAATTTACCCCTCGAGTCCTCCCTTTCCTCTCTCACCCTTAACCCTCTAGTTTTGGATTTCCCCCTACCCTGGGGGAAAAGACCCCAGCGATTCACCTGATCTACGCCCCTCATGATTTTGTAGATCTCTGTAAGGTCACCCCCTCATCCTCCTACGCTCCAGCGCAAGAAAGTCCCAGCCTATCCATAAAATTTGAGCCTCTCACTGTCCAGACGGCTATTGAACCGAGTGGGCATCACACATACAGTGGCTATTGTACCGGGGAAGGCATCAGAAACAGTGGCTATTGAACCAAGTGGGGCGTCACACACACAGTGGTTATTGAACCGAGTATGGCCTCTCACACACACACAGTGGCTATTGAACCACGAAAGGCAACACATACATTTGCTATTGTACCAAGAGTGGTCTCACACACAGAGTGGCTATTGATCTAGGTGTGACATCTCATACACAGTGGCTATTGCAATAGGAAAGGCATCAAATACACTGGCTATTGAACCAGGAGGGGTGCCACACACACAGCGGCTATTGAACCAGGAGGCTCGTTATAAACAGTGGATATTAACCCAAAAAGGGCATTGCATACAATGACTATTGAACCAGGAAAGACATCACACGCACTGTGGCTATTGAACCACGTGTGGCCTCACACACACACACAGTGGCTATTGAACCACGTGTGGCCTCACACACACACACAGTGGCTATTGAACCACGTGTGGCCTCTCACACACACACACACACACACACACAGTGGCTATTGAACCACGTGTGTCCTCACACAAACACACACAGTGGCTATTGAACCACGTATGGCCTCACACACACTGGCTATTGAACCACATGTGGCCTCACACACACACAGTGGCTATTGAACCACGTGTGGCCTCACTCTCACACACACACACACACACACACACAGTGGCTATTGAACAACAAGGGGCATCACACACAGTGGCTATTGAACCACGTGTGGCCTCACACAAACACACATAGTGGCTATTGAACCACGAGGGGCATCACACACGGTGGCTGTTGAATCACGAAGGTCATCACCCCTCCCCTGGCTATTGGGCTCTGGGAGGCCTCATGTTGAGGCTCAGGGACGGTGTTTTCCTCCCCAATTCCCAAGATCTCCACACCCCGCTCTCACCCGGTGTCGCGGATCCGGCGTCCAGGCCTTAGCACGCCACCGACAGCTTCCGGAGTCAGTGGGCGGGCCAGGGGAGAGGTTCCGGTGGGCGGTCAAAGTGCGGCGGAGAACGTCCATTGGCTTCTGGGGCTGTCCATCAGGGAACTCATCCGGTGATTGGGTGGCCGTGCTGTCCATCAGAGTGACGGTCGACCAGCTGCAGATAGAGGGGGGCGGGGCCTCCTGCGGGGGAACAAAATCCGCCTCCCCCGAGAAGGACGGTGGTTGATTGGTGAATGAGGCTGTCATTCAGAATGGTCTGGCTCTCATTGGCTGAAAAGAGTGTCTGTCACAAAGAGGGAGAGGTGGGATGTCCGCTCCAAAGGCAATTCCCGCCACTTCACTGAACGCAGTCGCCGAATGGTTGGAAACGATGCCAATCAGTAAATGAAGGCGCTGATTGAGTAGCGCGGCCGTCAGTCAGGGGGACCGTTCGCCAATCGGAGATAGGCGGAGGCGGGACGTTCGCTCCAAGGCATATCCCACCAGGGAGGCACATTGCGGCCTCCAAATGGCCAGCCGACCTTGTCACTCAGAAGATCTTGGCGCTGGATGGATGGAGAGGATGTCAGTCAGAAGGAGCAACCGCCAATCGCAGAGAGGAAGAGGCGGGACGTCCGGTCCAAAGTAAATCCCGCCTCTACACGGAGGATAGCCATCCGCAAGACTGGACAGCCATTGGGTAGAGTGGCTGTCAGTTAGAGGGAGCAGGGGCCAATCAAAGAGAGATAGAGGCGGGACGTCCGCTCCAAACTCAATTCCCGCCTCTTCACAGAATGCGGACGTCGATTGGTCCGAAGGGATGACAATCTTCAAAACCCGTTGTCCATTGGGTAGAGCGGCTGTCAGTCAGAAGGAGCCATGGCCAATGGTAGAGAGAGGGAGGTGGGACGTCCGCTCCAACGCACAAAGCCCGCCTTTGCACAATAGAGCGGCTGCCGAGTGGGTGTCATTCAGGGAAACCGTATGCTAATTGGCTGGTGCGGCTGCCAGTCACAGGGAGTAGCTGCCAGTCAGAGAGTGGGGAGGCGGGGCTTCTGGTTCTGGGCAGAGCGGCGCGCGGAAAAACCGTTACTGACCCTCCCGCAGTGCGGCGCTCCCTCGGCACCGACCCTCCCACAGTGCGGCGCTCCCTCGGCACCGACCCTCCCACAGTGCGGCGCTCCCTCGGCACCGACCCTCCCCACAGTGCGGCGCTCCCTCGGCACCGACCCTCCCGCAGTGCGGCGCTCCCTCGGCACCGACCCTCCCGCAGTCCGGCGCTCCCTCGGCACCGACCCTCCCCACAGTGCGGCGCTCCCTCGGCACCGACCCTCCCCACAGTGCGGCGCTCCCTCGGCACCGACCCTCCCCACAGTGCGGAGCTCCCTCGGCACTGACCCACAGTGCGGCGCTCCCTCGGCACCGACCCACAGTGCGCCACTTCCTCTGGCGCTCATCTTCTGACAGCACGGTCCTTCCTCTGGCGCTCCCCCTCCAGCAGATTGTCACCTCATATGGGAATCGCACTCCAATAGCGCGCCGCCTCGTCTGGCACTCCACCTCTTAACAGCGCACCACTTCCCCTGGCACTGCACCGCCAACAGCGCGCCGCTTCCTCTGGCACTCACGCTCCCACAGCGCGCCGCTTCCTCTGGCGATCGCACTCCCACAGCGCGCCGCTTCCTCTGGCGATCGCACTCCCACAGCGCGCCGCTTCCTCTGGCGATCGCACTCCCACAGCGCGCCGCTTCCTCTGGCGATCGCACTCCCACAGCGCGCCGCTTCCTCTGACGATCGCACTCCCACAGCGCGCCGCTTCCTCTGGCGATCGCACTCCCACAGCGCGCCGCTTCCTCTGGCGATCGCACTCCCACAGCGCGCCGCTTCCTCTGGCGATCGCACTCCCACAGCGCGCCGCTTCCTCTGGCGATCGCACTCCCACAGCGCGCCGCTTCCTCTGGCGATCGCACTCCCACAGCGCGCCGCTTCCTCTGGCGATCGCACTCCCACAGCGCGCCGCTTCCTCTGGCGATCGCACTCCCACAGCGCGCCGCTTCCTCTGGCGATCGCACTCCCACAGCGCGCCGCTTCCTCTGGCGATCGCACTCCCACAGCGCGCCGCTTCCTCTGGCGATCGCACGCCAACAGCGCGCCGCTTCCTCTGGCGATCGCACTCCCACAGCGCGCCACTTCCTCTGGCGATCGCACTCCCACAGCGCGCCGCTTCCTCTGGTGCTCACCGTTCCACAGCGCGCTGCTTCCTCTGGCAATCGCATTCCAATAGCGCTCCCCCTCCCACGGTGTGCCACTTCCTCTGACAATCGCACGCCGTTAGCGCGCCAACTCCTCTGGCGCTCCCCTCCAACCCCCACGCCGCTTCCTCTGATACTCCACCACTAACAGCGCACCGCTTACTCTGGCGCACACCCTCCCACAGTGCGCTCTTCCTCTGGCAATCGCACTCCGACAGCGTGCCTCCTTTTCTGGCGCTCCCCCTCCCACAGCGCACCACTTCCTCCAGTGTCTGCTGGAACCAGCAATGGTGTTGCCTGAGCACCATCGGCTGCTCTTGGAGCAGCAGAAACAGCGAGCAGCGGACATCATACGCCTGTTATCCACCTACTCACACATCCTGGACACCTACGTGATCGTAAGTTGGCCTCCGAGGTGCTGATTGCTGAAAATGATCTCTTTATACAAAAGCAAAAACACCACAGGTTCTTTATTAATGCATAAGAAACTACAAAGGATCGTGAACGAAGCCCAGTCCACACACGCAAACCAGCCTCTCATTTACAACTTTCCTTCAATGAGAAGACAAATACCATACACAATACACCCGATGCAGTCTTGCCAGTTTCCTCTGCTGCAAGGTGAGCGCCAGAGGAAGCGCCATGCTGTCTCAGGATGAGTGCCAGAGGAAGCGCCGTGCTGTCTCAGGGTGAGCGCCAGAGGAAGTGTCGCACTATCGCAGGGTGAGCGCCAGAGGAAGTGTCGCGCTGTCTCAGGGTGAGCGCCAGAGGAAGTGTCGCACTATCGCAGGGTGAGCACCAGAGGAAGTGTCGCGCTGTCTCAGGGTGAGCGCCAGAGGAAGCGTCGCGCTGTCTCAGGGTGAGTGCCAGAGGAAGTGTCGCGCTGTCTCAGGGTGAGCGCCAGAGGAAGTGTCGCGCTGTCTCAGGGTGAGCGCCAGAGGAAGTGTCGCGCTGTCTCGGTGAGCGCCAGAGGAAGTGTCGCGCTGTCTCAGGGTGAGCGCCAGAGGAAGTGTCGCGCTGTCTCAGGGTGAGCGCCAGAGGAAGCGTCGCAGTGTCTCAGGGTGAGTGCCAGAGGAAGCGCCGCGCTGTCTCAGGGTGAGTGCCAGAGGAAGCGTCGCAGTGTCTCGGTGAGCACCAGAGGAAGCGTCGCAGTGTCTCAGGGTGAGCGCCAGAGGAAGCGTCGCAGTGTCGCAGGGTGAGCACCAGAGGAAGTGTCGCGCTGTCTCAGGGTGAGTGCCAGAGGAAGTGCTGCGCTGTCTCATGGTGAGCGCCAAAGGAAGTGGCGTACTGTCAGAGTGAGCGCCAGAGGAAGCGGCGCGCTGTCAGAGGGTGAGCACCAGAGGAGGCCGGGTCATTGAGTTTCTTTAAGACAGAGATAGATAGGTTCTTGATTAATAAGGGAATCAGGGGTTATTGGGAAAAGGCAGGAGAATGGGGGATGAAAAAAATATTAGCCATGATTGAATGGCAGAGCAGACTTGATGGGCCGAGTGGCCTAATTCTGCTCCTATGCCTTGTGGTCTAAATATCATTTTCATTTCCATCTCCACTCGGCGCATCTGTTGCTGTGTCGCAGTAACATACATTTTTATGTTGCTGGAGAAAGAGACTACCTGTCGAAGCTTTTGCTCTTGCACTCATCAGGACAGAGGCAAGAATACCAAATTTCAAAGGGAGCAACAACTTGCACTGCACGAGAAAATTGTTGGGAAGACCTCCCCTTGATTGGTCGAGGCATTTTGCCATGGAAATGGTGTTCCTCCTTTTCATCCTGTCTCACTTCCTCCCATTCTGTTTTCCTAGGAATTCTTCAGTGAAAACTTGTGGGAGAAGGTGCCACCATCCTGGCAGGCGACACTGTCCAACCTGACCGCCCCACAGATGTCAACACTGCTACTGGAACGGGGACCTTGTGTGGGGTAAGACATCACCTCAGACAAGGAACTAAAGACAACAACAACTTGCATTTATATGGCATCTTTGACACAGCATTTCGAGGGAATGTAATCAAAATCTGTTTGCTGCAGTACATTGTTTAAATAGACTCTGTAGACCGTCTGCTGTGTAAATAGACTCTGTAGACTGCCTGCCGTGTAAATAGACTCTGTAGACTGTCTGCCGTGTAAATAGACTCTGTAGACTGCCTGCCGTGTAAATAGACTCTGTAGACTGTCTGCCATGTAAATAGACTCTGTAGACTGTCTGCCGTGTAAATAGACTCTGTAGACTGTCTGCCGTGTAAATAGACTCTGTAGACTGTCTGCCATGTAAATAGACTCTGTAGACTGTCTGCCGTGTAAATAGACTCTGTAGACTGCCTGCCGTGTAAATAGACTCTGTAGACTGCCGTGTAAATAGACTCTGTAGACTGTCTGCCGTGTAAATAGACTCTGTAGACTGTCTGCCGTGTAAATAGACTCTGTAGACTGTCTGCCGTGTAAATAGACTCTGTAGACTGTCTGCCATGTAAATAGACTCTGTAGACTGTCTGCCGTGTAAATAGACTCTGTAGACTGCCGTGTAAATAGACTCTGTAGACTGCCGTGTAAATAGACTCTGTAGACTGTCTGCCGTGTAAATAGACTCTGTAGACTGTCTGCTGTGTAAATAGACTCTGTAGACTGTCTGCCGTGTAAATAGACTCTGTAGACTGACTGCCGTGTAAATAGACTCTGTAGACTGTCTGCTGTGTAAATAGACTCTGTAGACTGTCTGCCGTGTAAATAGACTCTGTAGACTGGCTGCCGTGTAAATAGACTCTGTAGACTGTCTGCCGTGTAAATAGACTCTGTAGACTGCCTGCCGTGTAAATAGACTCTGTAGACTGCCTGCTGTGTAAATAGACTCTGTAGACTGCCTGCCGTGTAAATAGACTCTGTAGTATCCACCATAATGGAGGGAGTAAGCTGGAAACTGTCCAGAGTTTGTTATAGCAGCCTCTGGTTTCGTACAGGGGCTCGATCTTGGCCAGTGCCCCTGGGAGTGGGAAGGTATGGAGACGGGAATCCACTGACTCTTTCCTCTCTCATCTCTTCCTCAGGCGCGATTCAGTGTGGCCGCTCTCGCTGCTGGCCTACCGGGCCTCTGCCCAAGCGCTGTCCTTCCCACGGCAGCCCCAGGGTGGCTCGCCCCCTCCTCCGGGAGGGGGCAACAGGCCGCAGGAATTCCAGGCCAACCACAGCCAGAGCTCGAGGCTGAGTCACCACTTCAGGAGGCACGTCAAACCCAAAAAGCAGCACGAGATCCGGAGGCTGGGCGCGGTAAGGGGGCGGGGGTAACGGCCTGTGCAGCAGCAGAGAGCGTGGGAGGTGCTGTGGGGATTAACGGGAGGGGCACGGGTAAATCACCAGTGGTGCCAGGGGACAGGCAGATGTGGTGGAATTCTTTCCTGTAAAGGCTGGGTCGTTGGGCATGTTCGAGACAGATTTTTAATTCGTAAAGGAGTCGAGGGGCGGCACTGCAGCCTCACGGCACCAGGGAGCTGGGTTCGATTCCCGGCTCAGGTCACTGTCTGCGCACAGTCTGCACGTTCTCCCTCCCCCCATGTCTGCATGGGTTTCCTCCGGGTGCTCCGGTTTCCTCCCCACAGTCCAAAGACGTGCGGGTTAGGTGGACTGGCCGTGCTGAATTCTCCCTCAGTG
>NW_027650932.1:0-33832 GCF_965287045.1 Carcharhinus amblyrhynchos
GGGATTGGCCGTGCTAAAATTGTCCCTTAGTGTCCAAAGATGTAGGTAGGGTGGATTTGGCCATGCTAAATTGTCCCTTAGTGTCCAAAGATGTGTAGGTTAGGGGTGATTGGCCGTGCTAAATTGTCCCTTAGTGTCCAAAGATGTGTAGGTTAGGGTGGATTGGCCTATGCTAAATTGTCCCTTAGTGTCCAAAGATGTGTAGGTTAGGGTGATTGGCCGTGCTAAATTGTCCCTTAGTGTCCAAAGATGTGTAGGTTAGGGTGGATTGGCCGTGCTAAATTGTCCCTTAGTGTCCAAAGATGTGTAGGTTAGGGTGGATTGGCGCCATGCTAAATTGTCCCTTAGTGTCCAAAGATGTGTAGGTTAGGGTGGATTGGCCGTGCTAAATTGTCCCTTAGTGTCCAAAGATGTGTAGGTTAGGGTGGATTGGCCGTGCTAAATTGTCCCTTAGTGTCCAAAGATGTGTAGGTTAGGGTGGATTGGCCGTGCTAAATTGTCCCTTAGTGTCCAAAGATGTGTAGGTTAGGGTGGATTGGCCGTGCTAAATTGTCCCTTAGTGTCCAAAGATGTGTAGGTTAGGGTGGATTGGCCATGCTAAATTGTCCCTTAGTGTCCAAAGATGTGTAGGTTAGGGTGGATTGGCCGTGCTAAATTGTCCCTTAGTGTCCAAAGATGTGTAGGTTAGGGTGGATTGGCCGTGCTAAATTGTCCCTTAGTGTCCAAAGATGTGTAAGTTAGGGTGGATTGGCCGTGCTAAATTGTCCCTTAGTGTCCAAAGATGTGAAGGTTAGGGTGGATTGGCCGTGCTAAATTGTCCCTTAGTGTCCAAAGATGTGTAGGTTAGGGTGGATTGGCCGTGCTAAATTGTCCCTTAGTGTCCAAAGATGTGTAGTTAGGGTGGATTGGCCGTGCTAAATTGTCCCTTAGTGTCCAAAGATGTGTAGGTTAGGGGGGATTGGCCGTGCTAAATTGTCCCTTAGTGTCCAAAGATGTGTAAGTTAGGGTGGATTGGCGTGCTAAATTGTCCCTTAGTGTCCAAAGATGTGTAGGTTAGGGTGGATTGGCCGTGCTAAATTGTCCCTTAGTGTCCAAAGATGTGTAGGTTAGGGTGGATTGGCCATGCTAAATTGTCCCTTAGTGTCCAAAGATGTGTAGGTTAGGGTGGATTGGCCGTGCTAAATTGTCCCTTAGTGTCCAAAGATGTGTAGGTTAGGGGGATTGGCCGTGCTAAATTGTCCCTTAGTGTCCAAAGATGTGTAGGTTAGGGTGGATTGGCCGTGCTAAATTGTCCCTTAGTGTCCAAAGATGTGTAGGTTAGGGTGGATTGGCCGTGCTAAATTGTCCCTTAGTGTCCAAGATGTGTAGGTTAGGGTGGATTGGCCATGCTAAATTGTCCCTTAGTGTCCAAAGATGTGTAGGTTAGGGTGGATTGGCCATGCTAAATTGTCCCTTAGTGTCCAAAGATGTGTAGGTTAGGGTGGATTGGCCAGTGCTAAATTGTCCCTTAGTGTCCAAAGATGTGTAGGTTAGGTGGTTGGCATGCTAAATTGTCCGTGTCCAAAGATGTGTAGGTTAGGGTGGATTGGCCGTGCTAAATTGTCCCTTAGTGTCCAAAGATGTGTAGGTTAGGGTGGATTGGCCATGCTAAATTGTCCCTTAGTGTCCAAAGATGTGTAGGTTAGGGGGATTGGCCGTGCTAAATTGTCCCTTAGTGTCCAAAGATGTGTAGGTTAGGGTGGATTGGCCATGCTAAATTGTCCCTTAGTGTCCAAAGATGTGTAGGTTAGGGTGGATTGGCCATGCTAAATTGTCCCTTAGTGTCCAAAGATGTGTAGGTTAGGGTGGATTGGCCGTGCTAAATTGTCCCTTAGTGTCCAAAGATGTGTAGGTTAGGGTGGATTGGCCATGCTAAATTGTCCCTTAGTGTCCAAAGATGTGTAGGTTAGGGTGGATTGGCCATGCTAAATTGTCCCTTAGTGTCCAAAGATGTGTAGGTTAGGGGGTGTGGCGTGCTAAATGTCCTTAGTCCAAAGATGTGGTAGGTGTGGATTGCCCGTGCTAAATTGTCCCTTAGTGTCCAAAGGTGTGTAGGTTAGGGTGGATTGGCCTGCCATGTCTCCTTAGTGTCCAAAGATGTGTAGGTTAGGGTGGATTGGCCATGCTAAATTGTCCCTTAGTGTCCAAAGGTGTGTAGGTTAGGGTGGATTGGCCGTGCTAAATTGCCCCTTAGTGTCCAAAGATGGTAGGTTAGGGGGATTGGCCGTGCTAAATTGTCCCTTAGTGTCCAAAGATGTGGTAGGTTAGGGTGGATTGGCCGTGCTAAATTGTCCCTTAGTGTCCAAAGATGTGTAGGTTAGGGTGGATTGGCCGTGCTAAATTGTCCCTTAGTGTCCAAAGATGTGTAGGTTAGGGTGGATTGGCCATGCTAAATTGCCCCTTAGTGTCCAAGATGTGCAGGTTAGGGTGGATTGGCCGTGCTAAATTGTCCCTTAGTGTCCAAAGATGTGTAGGTTAGGGTGGATTGGCCATGCTAAATTGTCCCTTAGTGTCAAAGATGTGTAGGTTAGGGTGGATTGGCCGTGCTAAATTGTCCCTTTGTGTCCAAAGATGTGTAGGTTAGGGGGGATTGGCCGTGCTAAATTGTCCTTAGTGTCCAAAGATGTGTAGATTGGGGTGGATCCTCCTAAGTGTCACTGGGGAGCGGGGGGTGGTTTCCAATGTGCATTGAGTGAAGGGTCCCAAAGCAGAGAGAGGCCACTCGCTGTGTGAATCTGCCTCCCCCCACACTCTGGGACAGCTCCGTTCCAGATCCTAACCACTCGCTGTGTGAATCTGCCTCCCCCCCCACACTCTGGGACAGCTCCGTTCCAGATCCTAACCACTCGCTGTGTGAATCTGCCTCCCCCCACACTCTGGGACAACTCCGTTCCAGATCCTAACCACTCGCTGTGTGAATCTGCCTCCCCCCCCACACTCTGGGACAGCTCCGTTCCAGATCCTAACCACTCGCTGTGTGAATCTGCCTCCCCCACACTCTGGACAGCTCCATTCCAGATCCTAACCACTCTGCTGTGTGATAAAGTTTCTCCCCGTGTCTCCTCACTTCTAACCATCCCTTCAATCTGTGTCCCTCCCCCTCTGGTTCCCGATCCTCCTGCCATGGGGAAGGGTTCTCTCCACCTCGACTCTGTCCGGGGACCCCCCTCTTGATCCTGAACACCTCGATCCGAATCTCCTGTCCCCCGTCTCTTCCCCAAGGGGAACAGTCCCCGACTTCTCCAATCTCTCCCCGTCACTGAATCCACTCATCACTGGAACCGTTCGTCTCAATCTCTACCCCACTCACTCTCTGTCTCCCCAGTCCCCTCACACACTCTCTGCCTCTCTCACTCTCTCACTCTCTCTCTGCCCTCTCACTCTCTCTCTGCCCCTCTCACTCTCTCTCTGCCCCTCTCACTCTCTCTCTCTGCCCCCTCACTCTCTCAGCCTCTCTCACTCTCTCTCTGCCTCTCTCACTCTCTCTCTGCCCTCTCTCACTCTCTCTCTCTGCCCCCTCACTCTCTCAGCCTCTCTCACTCTCTCTCTGCCTCTCTCACTCTCTCTGCCTCTCTCACTCTCTCTCTCTGCCCCTCACTCTCTGCCTCTCTCACTCCTCTCTGCCCCTCGCACTCTCTCTCTGCCCCTCTCACTCTCTCTCTGCCCCCTCTCACTCCTCTCTGCCCCTCGCACTCTCTCTGCCCCTCTCACTCTCTCTCTGCCCCTCACCTCTCTCTCTGCGCCCTCACTCTCTCTGCCCCCCTCACTCTCTCTCTGCCCCCCTCACTCTCTCTCTGCCTCTCTCACTCTCTCTCTGCCCCCTCACTCTCTCTCTGCCCCTCTCACTCTCCTCTGCCCCCTCACTCTCTCTCTGCCCCTCTCACTCTCTCTCTGCCTCTCTCACTCTCTCTCTGCCCTCTCTCACTCTCTCTCTGCCCCTCGCACTCTCTCTCTGCCCCTCTCACTCTCTCTCTGCCCCCTCTCACTCTCTCTCTGCCCCCTCTCACTCTCTCTCTGCCCTCGCACTCTCTCTCTGCCCCTCTCACTCTCTCTCTGCCCCCCTCACTCTCTCTGCCCCCCCTCACTCTCTCTCTGCCCCCCTCACTCTCTCTCTGCCCCTCTCACTCTCTCTCTGCCCCTCTCACTCTCTCTCTGCCCCCCTTCTCTGCCTCACTCTCTCTCTCTGCCCCCCTCACTCTCCCTCTGCCCTCTCACTCTCTCTCTGCCCCTCTCACTCTCTCTCTGCCCCTCGCACTCTCTCTCTGCCCCTCGCACTCTCTCTCTGCCCCCCTCACTCTCTCTCTGCCCCTCGCACTCTCTCTCTGCCTCTCTCACTCTCTCTCTGCCCCCTAACATCACTCTCTCTCTGCCCCCCTCACTCTCTCTCTGCCCCCCTCACTCTCTCTCTGCCCCTCTCACTCTCTCTCTGCCCCCCTCACTCTCTCTCTGCCCCCCTCTCTCTCTCTCTGCCCCCTCACTCTCTCTCTGCTCTCTCCCCCTCACTCTCTCTCTGCCCCCCTCACTCTCTCTCTGCCCCTCCTCTCCTCTCACTCTCTCTCTGCCCCCCTCACTCTCTCTCTGCCCCCTCTCACTCTCTCTCTGCCCCCCTCACTCTCTCTCTGCCCCCCTCACTCTCTCTCTGCCCCCCTCACTCTCTCTCTGCCCCTCTCACTCTCTCTCTGCCCCCCTCACTCTCTCTCTGCCCCTCTCACTCTCTCTCTGCCCCCCCTCACTCTCTCTCTGCCCCTCTCACTCTCTCTCTGCCCCTCTCACTCTCCCTCTGCCCTCTCACTCTCTCTCTGCCCCTCTCACTCTCTCTCTGCCCCTCGCACTCTCTCTCTGCCCCTCGCACTCTCTCTCTGCCCCCTCTCACTCTCTCTCTGCCCCTCTCACTCTCTCTCTGCCCCCCTCACTCTCTCTCTGCCCCCCTCACTCTCTCTCTGCCCCTCTCACTCTCTCTCTACCTCTCTCACTCTCTCTCTGTCCCCTCTCACTCTCTCTCTGCCCCTCTCACTCTCTCTCTGCCCCTCTCACTCTCTCTCTACCTCTCTCACTCTCTCTCTGTCCCTCTCACTCTCTCTCTGCCCCCTCTCACTCTCTCTCTGCCTCTCTCACTCTCTCTCTGCCTCTCTCACTCTCTCTCTCTGCCCCCCTCACTCTCTCTCTGCCCCCTCTCACTCTCTCTCTGCCCTCTCTCACTCTCTCTCTGCCTCTCTCTCTCTCTCTCTGCCCCCTCACTCTCTCTCTGCCCCCTCTCACTCTCTCTCTGCCCTCTCTCACTCTCTCTCTGCCCTCTCTCACTCTCTCTCTGCCCTCTCTCAATCTCTCTCTGCCCCCTCTCACTCTCTCTGCCCCCTCTCACTCTCTCTCTACCTCTCTCACTCTCTCTCTGTCCCCTCTCACTCTCTCTCTGCCCCTCTCACTCTCTCTCTGCCCCTCTCACTCTCTCTCTGCCCCTCTCACTCTCTCTCTACCTCTCTCACTCTCTCTCTGTCCCCTCTCACTCTCTCTCTGCCCCCTCTCACTCTCTCTCTGCCTCTCTCACTCTCTCTCTGCCTCTCTCACTCTCTCTCTGCCTCTCTCACTCTCTCTCTCTGCCCCCCTCACTCTCTCTCTGCCCCCTCTCACTCTCTCTCTGCCCTCTCTCACTCTCTCTCTGCCCTCTCTCACGCTCTCTGTGCCCCCCTCGCACTCTCTCTCTGCCCCCCTCACTCTCTCTCTCTGCCCCCTCTCACTCTCTCTCTACCTCTCTCAATCTCTCTCTGCCCCCTCACTCTCTCTCTGCCCTCTCTCAATCTCTCTCTGCCCCCTCACTCTCTCTCTGCCCCTCTCACTCTCTCTCTGACCCTCTCACTCTCTCTCTGCCCCTCTCACTCTCTCTCTGCCCCCCCTCACTCTCTCTCTGCCCTCTCTCAATCTCTCTCTGCCCCCTCACTCTCTCTCTGCCCTCTCTCAATCTCTCTCTGCCCCCTCACTCTCTCTCTGCCCCTCTCACTCTCTCTCTGACCCTCTCACTCTCTCTCTGCCCCTCTCACTCTCTCTCTGCCCCTCTCACTCTCTCTCTGCCTCTCTCACTCTCTCTCTGCCTCTCTCACTCTCTCTCTGCCTCTCTCACTCTCTCTCTGCCTCTCTCACTCTCTCTCTGCCCCCTCTCACTCTCTCTCTGCCCCTCTCACTCTCTCTCTGCCCCTCTCACTCTCTCTCTGCCTCTCTCACTCTCTCTCTGCCCCCCTCACTCTCTCTCTGCCCCCCTCACTCTCTCTCTGCCCCCTCTCACTCTCTCTCTGCCCCTCTCACTCTCTCTCTGCCCCTCTCACTCTCTCTCTGTCTCTCTCACTCTCTCTCTGCCTCTCTCACTCTCTCTCTGTCTCTCTCACTCTCTCTCTCTCTCTCTCTGCCCCTCTCACTCTCTCTCTGTCTCTCTCACTCTCTCTCTCTCTGTCTCTCTAAACTTTTCACATTCGTCCTAAATTCCAGCGCCCAAAACGTTGTACCAGTTGAACAGGAGTTCATTGTTCCTGTACCCTGTCCCTGTTTAATGATTCCCCGGATACTGTTTAATTTCTGAGCAATGGTCTCTGCCACCCCCAGTGAGAGAGAGAGAGACATTTACCCCTCTGCACCCGGACCCACTTCAGAATTTCCCCCGTGATATCATCCAGAAACATTTGTAAAAGTCACGGAAGGCAGGATCACAACAAAACCCACACAGGGCAAGGACAGAGGGTCATATCACAATGAGAACAGATTAAACTTATCAAGAGATACCTAAAATAAACTCAGAGAATGTAATCAAACAAAAAAATTCCTCTCTGAATAGGGTGTGAAAATGATAGGGCAGGATAACACAGAAAAAACTAATCAAAAAATAAACATCGTTAGTCCCAGGGAGTAACACAGCATCAAATATTTAATAACACACCGTGCGTCACTGGGTATAACGCCGTGTATATTATATAATAACGCACCGTGCGTCACTGGGTATAACGCCGTGTATATTATATAATAACGCACCGCGCGTCACTGGGTATAACCGTGTATATTATATAATAACGCACCGCGGGTCACTGGGTATAACACCGTGTATATTATATAATAACGCACCGTGCGTCACTGGGTATAACGCCGTGTATATTATATAATAACACACCGCGCGTCACTGGGTATAACGCCGTGTATATTATATAATAACACACCGCGCGTCACTGGGTATAACCGTGTATATTATATAATAACGCACCGTGCGTCACTGGGTATAACGCCGTGTATATTATATAATAACACACCGCGCGTCACTGGGTATAACCGTGTATATTATATAATAACGCACCGCGGGTCACTGGGTATAACCGTGTATATTATATAATAACACACCGTGCGTCACTGGGTATAACGCCGTGTATATTATATAATAACACACCGTGCGTCACTGGGTATAACCGTGTATATTATATAATAACGCACCGTGTGTCACTGGGTATAACGCCGTGTATATTATATAATAACGCACCGTGCGTCACTGGGTATAACGCCGTGTATATTATATAATAACGCACCGCGCGTCACTGGGTATAACACCGTGTATATTATATAATAACACACCGTGCGTCACTGGGTATAACACCGTGTATATTATATAATAACGCACCGCGCGTCACTGGGTATAACCGTGTATATTATATAATAACGCACCGCGCGTCACTGGGTATAACACCGTGTATATTATATAATAACACACCGTGCGTCACTGGGTATAACACCGTGTATATTATATAATAACGCACCGCGCGTCACTGGGTATAACCGTGTATATTATATAATAACGCACCGTGCGTCACTGGGTATAACACCGTGTATATTATATAATAACACACCGTGCGTCACTGGGTATAACGCCGTGTATATTATATAATAACGCACCGCGCGTCACTGGGTATAACACCGTGTATATTATATAATAACACACCGTGCGTCACTGGGTATAACACCGTGTATATTATATAATAACGCACCGTGCGTCACTGGGTATAACGCCGTGTATATTATATAATAACACACCGTGCGTCACTGGGTATAACGCCGTGTATATTATATAATAACACACCGTGCGTCACTGGGTATAACGCCGTGTATATTATATAATAACACACCGTGCGTCACTGGGTATAACACCGTGTATATTATATAATAACGCACCGCGCGTCACTGGGTATAACGCCGTGTATATTATATAATAACACACCGTGCGTCACTGGGTATAACACCGTGTATATTATATACTAACACACCGTGCGTCACTGGGTATAACACCGTGTATATTATATAATAACGCACCGCGCGTCACTGGGTATAACAGTGTATATTATATAATAACGCACCGTGCGTCACTGGGTATAACGCCGTGTATATTATATAATAACGCACCATGCGTCACTGGGTATAACGCCGTGTATATTATATAATAACACACCGCGCGTCACTGGGTATAACACCGTGTATATTATATAATAACGCACCGCGCGTCACTGGGTATAACGCCGTGTATATTACATAATAACGCACCGTGCGTCACTGGGTATAACGCCGTGTATATTATATAATAACGCACCGCGCGTCACTGGGTATAACACCGTGTATATTATATAATAACGCACCGTGCGTCACTGGGTATAACACCGTGTATATTATACAATAACGCACCGCGCGTCACTGGGTATAACACCGTGTATATTATACAATAACGCACCGTGCGTCACTGGGTATAACGCCGTGTATATTATATAATAACGCACCGCGCGTCACTGGGTATAACACCGTGTATATTATATAATAACGCACCGCGCGTCACTGGGTATAACGCCGTGTATATTATATAATAACGCACCGCGCGTCACTGGGTATAACCGTGTATATTATATAATAACGCACCGCGCGTCACTGGGTATAACCGTGTATATTATATAATAACGCACCGCGCGTCACTGGGTATAACACCGTGTATATTATATAATAACGCACCGCGCGTCACTGGGTATAACCGTGTATATTATATAATAACGCACCGCGCGTCACTGGGTATAACACCGTGTATATTATATAATAACGCACCGCGTGTCACTGGGTATAACACCGTGTATATTATATAATAACGCACCGCGCGTCACTGGGTATAACACCGTGTATATTATATAATAACGCACCGTGCGTCACTGGGTATAACGCCGTGTATATTATATAATAACGCACCGTGCGTCACTGGGTATAACACCGTGTATATTATATAATAACGCACCGCGCGTCACTGGGTATAACACCGTGTATATTATATAATAACGCACCGCGCGTCACTGGGTATAACCGTGTATATTATATAATAACGCACCGCGCGTCACTGGGTATAACACCGTGTATATTATATAATAACGCACCGCGTGTCACTGGGTATAACACCGTGTATATTATATAATAACGCACCGCGCGTCACTGGGTATAACACCGTGTATATTATATAATAACGCACCGTGCGTCACTGGGTATAACGCCGTGTATATTATATAATAACGCACCGTGCGTCACTGGGTATAACACCGTGTATATTATATAATAACGCACCGTGCGTCACTGGGTATAACGCCGTGTATATTATATGATAACGCACCGTGCGTCACCGGGTATAACGCCGTGTATATTATATAATAACGCACCGTGCGTCACTGGGTATAACACCGTGTATATTATATAATAACACACCGCGCGTCACTGGGTATAACGCCGTGTATATTATACAATAACACACCGTGCGTCACTGGGTATAACACCGTGTATATTATACAATAACACACCGCGCGTCACTGGGTATAACGCCGTGTATATTATACAATAACGCACCGTGCGTCACTGGGTATAACACCGTGTATATTATATAATAACGCACCGCGCGTCACTGGGTATAACGCCGTGTATATTATATAATAACGCACCGCGGGTCACTGGGTATAACACCGTGTATATTATATAATAACGCACCGTGCGTCACTGGGTATAACACCGTGTATATTATATAATAACGCACCGTGCGTCACTGGGTATAACACCGTGTATATTATATAATAACGCACCGCGCGTCACTGGGTATAACACCGTGTATATTATATAATAACGCACCGCGCGTCACTGGGTATAACACCGTGTATATTATGTAATAACACACCGCGCGTCACTGGATATAACGCTGTGTATATTACATAATAACGCACCGTGCGTCACTGGGTATAACGCCTTGTATATTATATAATAACACACCGTGCGTCACTGGGTATAACCGTGTATATTATATAATAACGCACCGCACGTCACTGGGTATAACACCGTGTATATTATATAATAACGCACCGCGTGTCACTGGGTGTAACACCGTGTATATTATATAATACGCACCGTGCGTCACTGGGTATAACACCGTGTATATTATATAATACGCACCGTGCGTCACTGGGTATAACGCCGTGTATATTATATAATAACACACCGTGCGTCACTGGGTATAACACCGTGTATATTATATAATAACGCACCGTGCGTCACTGGGTATAACACCGTGTATGTTATATAATAACGCACCGTGCGTCACTGGGTATAACACCGTGTATGTCTATCTCCCTCATTATTGTATTTACTATAGTATAGTTGTACATCAAGACAACACTTGGCAAACAGGATGGAATCATTTCATTCAAAAGACTGCATTATTTGGTAATACTGGACCTCTTTATTAAAAAAAATTGTTTACATGATAAGTACAGCTTCATGTTTAGAAGTAAGAAATGTAATTGAAAGATGAAAGAGACGCTTGCGTGGTTCACTTCTGAGTATATAAAATTGATTTGCAATCGTGTAGTTTTACAAAGAGCAGGACATATGCAACTTTCTATAGATTAGGAATTTTAACAAAAATTTTGTGTGTTATATCCAAACTACAAATGTGTTCACTGTTTCACTTCTTTCTTGACGTCCCTTTGGGCTGCATCATCTTGTCCTGCCATAATTTTTAAACATATAAAAATAGAATCTCTGGGAATGAGTTGATAAAGAATAACAGATCCTCAAGAGTAAGTTATACGGGGAATAATAGATGTCTGGGGACGAATTTCACAGGATTTGAGAAATGAATGACATAAATTATAATCTGACCTCAAGAAAAAGATTATATCGAAAACAAAGGATCTCTGGGAACGCTGCAAAGGGAGTGACTGACCCCTGGCAGTAAGCTACGTATCAATTATGAAAGCTAGTTAGTGAAACTAGTGACTTGTTAGTATTTTATAGAGTTTTCCAGTGAATCAGTGAATTTTTTTTTATTCATTTGTAGGAAATGAGTGTCATTGGCTGGCCAGCATTTATTGCCCATCCCTAGTCGCCCTTGAGAAGGTGGTGGTAGATTCTTAATTCTTGATGACCAGGAAACCATTATCGATTATTGGAAAAACCCATCTGATTTGCGAATGTCCTTGAGGGAAGGAAATCTGCCCTCTTTACCTGGCCTGGCCTACATGTGACTCCAGAGCCACAGCAATGTGGTTGACTCTTAACTGCCCTCTGAAATGGCCTAGCAAGGCACTCAGTTGTATCAATAAAAAGGAATGAAACTAGACAAATTCCTGTGATTGCTGAAATTCAGTAGTCTGTAGTATTGGAGGGCTCTGGATTCACTTAACCTTACAATTAACCTTATCGCATTAGCATTTATTAACATTAACATTTTTTAATTAACATTTTTTCTCTACAAAAGATATTTGAGGAACTTTTTTAACGTCAAGAATGAAAAATCTGCATTTCTGAGCACCTTTTAATATAGAAAAACAGGGCAAGGAGCTTCACAAGCATAGTCTAAAAATGGACATTGAAACAAAGATAGAAATGTTAGGAACGTTGACTAACAGCTTGGTCAGACAATGACTTTCCTGGAGGTTACATGTGAACTGGGAGCGGAGGTGGGCCGTTCGGCCCCTTGAGCCTGCTCCGCCATTCAGTGGGATCATGGCTGATCTGTTTGTGTTTCAAGTTCCACATGAGACGATGAATGGGATGGATAGGATAGAGGTGGAGAGACTCTTCCCGCTCAGAAAGGACAGTAGGACTAGGGGGCACAGCCTCAAGATAAAGGGGGGGGGGCGGTTTAGAACGGAGTTGAGGAGGAACTTCTTCACTCAAAGGGTGGTGAATCTCTGGAATTCTCTGCCCGTTGAAGTGGTGGAGGCTACCTCGCTGAATATTTTTAAGACGCGGGTTGATGGGTTTTTGATAAGCGAGGGGATTAAGGGTTATGGGGAGAGGGCGGGAATGTGGAACTGAGCCACGGCAGATCAGCCGTGGTCTTGTTGGGTGGCGGGGCAGGCTTGAGGGGCTGGATGGCCTACTCCTGCTCCTATTTCTTATGTTTCTTATTCCCATCTTGCCCTGATACCTTTGATTCCCTTGCTTAGCAAGAAATTATCTACCTTTGCTTTAAAAACATTCAGTGACCCTCCCCCGCTTCCACCACCTTCTGAGGCAAAGTTCCAAAGTCACACAACTCTCTGAGAGAGAAAAAAAATTCTCCTCATCGCTATGGGACAGCGCCTAATGTTAAAACAGTGCCCCTAGTTCTGAACTCACCCACAACAGGAAACATCTCTTTGATGCCCACCTTGACGAGATCATTCAGGATTTTATATACTTCAAATAGGCCACCCCTCACTCTTCTAAACTCCAGTGGAAAGCCCAGCCTGTCAAATTTATCCTCACAAGACAAACCATTCATTCCAGGTACCAATCTAATAAACTTCCTCTGAACCTTTGAGGTGGTTCAGAGGAAGTTTATTAGATTGGTACCTGGAATGAATGGTTTGTCTTGTGAGGATAAATTTTTCATGCTTAATTCTTCTCATAGTAAAGGAAAGCATTCCATTAGCTTTCTTGATTACATAATGCATACTAACTTTTTGTGATTCATGCACGAGGAAACCTAGAATCCTCTGTGCCTTGGAATTCTGCAGACATTCTCCATTTAAGCAACACTCCTTTTTTTTATTCTTCATGCCAAAGTGAACAAGTTCACGTTTTTACACATTTACTCAATCTGCCAGATTTATTCCCACTCATTCAACCTATTTATATCCTTCTGCAACTTCCTTATGTCCACTTCGCAACATATTTTCCTAGCTATCTTTATGTCACCTGCAAATTTAACTGTCATAAATTTGTTCCCCTCACCTAAGTCATTGATGTAAATTGTAAAAAATTGAGGCCCCAGCACAGACCCTTTAGGACTCATTACATCCTACCAGTCGAAGACCCATGTTACTGATCAGCAGTAAGAAGCCTGATTGATTTGTTTCGCTTCCTTAGTCTAAGGCTGTGTGTTCCTGCACTGTTCCCATCCCCTGCCCCGGCTGCAATCAGATCAAGCCAGGAATCATACTTGAGTTCTGCCCAGACAGCTTATTGGCTGAGTCATTAGGGGAGTAGCAAACACTTTCTAAAGGGTCAGTGTCATCACATTCCTTGCAGATGGTACAATTTTGTGAATGGTGACGATAGGCTGACTTTATGTCTGCTATCTTTGATTTGCTGTTTTATCTCAGGTTTAAAAGATGATTGGATAGGGGATTGGCTGACTGGCAGAAGGCAGAGAGTGATGATAAAGGGGTTTTCTTCAGGATGGCAGCTGGTGACTAGTGATGTGCTTCAGGGGTCAGTGCTGGGACCACAACCTTTCACAATATATATTAATGATTTGGAAGAAGGAACTGAAGGCACTGTTGCTTAGTTTGCAGACGATACAAAGATATGTAGCGGGACAGGTAGTATTGAGGAAGCACTGGGGGCTGCAGCAGGATTTGGACAGGTTAGGAGATGTGGCAGATGGAGTATAATATGGAAAAGTGTGAGGTTATGCACTTTGGAAGGAGGAATGGAGGCACAGATTATTTTCTAAATGGAAAAATGCTTAGGAAATCAGAAACACAAAGGGACTTGGAAATCCTTGTTCAAGATTCTTTGAAGGTTAACTTCCAGGTTCAGGTGGCAGTTGGAAGGCAAATACAATGTTAGCATTTATGTCGAGAAGGTTGGAATACAACAGCAGGAATGTACTTCTGAGACTGTACAAGGCTCTGGTCAGACTCCATTTGGAATATTGTGAGCAGTTTTGGGTTCCATATCTAAGGAAGGATGTGCTGGCCTTGGAAAGGATCCAGAGGAGGTTCATAAGAATGATCCTTGGAATGAAGAGCCAGTCGTATAAGGAATGGTTGAGAACTCTGGGTGTATACTCATTGGAGTTTAGAAGGATTGGGGGGAATCTTAATGAAACTTACAGGATACTTACAGGCTTTGATAGAATGTTTCCACTAGTAGGAAAAACAAGAACAAGACGGCACAACCTCAGGTTAAAGGGATGATCTTTTAAAACAGAGATGAGGAAGAATTTCTTCTGCCAGAGAGTGGTGAATCTGTGGAACTCTTTATCACAGAAGCTGTGGATGCCAAGTCATTGAGTGTCTTTAAGACAGAGATAGATAGGTTTTTGATTAATAAAGGAATCAGGGGTTGTGGAGAAAAGGCAGAAAAATGGGGATAAGAAAAATATCAGCCATGATTGAATGGCAGAGCAGACTCAATGGGCCGAGTGGCCTAATTCTGTTCCTATGTCTTATGGTTTTATGGTCTAATAAGAAAATAAGTCAATTGGGAAAATAGGTGGGTTGTTATTGACTTAAGCATATTTAGCAATACATTCAACATTGCAGCATGGCTGCATATCATTTATTGCAGGATGCCCTATGGATATACCAGGATTTGAAATTGATTTAAA
The DNA here is from genome assembly GCF_965287045.1 of Carcharhinus amblyrhynchos. Lineage (NCBI taxonomy): Eukaryota > Metazoa > Chordata > Chondrichthyes > Carcharhiniformes > Carcharhinidae > Carcharhinus > Carcharhinus amblyrhynchos. The sequence goes on from NW_027650932.1 coordinate 14,894, forward strand.
ACCTCATCATTAAATAAGTCACATTTCATTGCTTTGAAGCAAATTAATGTTAATTTATAGTTTTATAAAGAAGAGTCAATTGATCTGTCGCCATATAGTGCATATTCAGTGTCACGAAGATACATTTGGGACTTTCTTCTTAAAAGAAGGCTCCATTGTGTAAGTGTTGACATGATCAAGCATTCTCAAGGACATGGACTAAAAATGTTCCTTCCTGACTATTGTCCTAAAGAAAGGCTGTAAACAGCACAAACGGCCGTGAAGGAAGTTACTGCAGCACCACAAGGAGCCTGTTTCCCACTATCCCAATTAACTGAAAGCTTTAAAAAGAATTCAATGACTTATAAAGGATATGTGTGAAGGAAGCTCCATTATTGTACACTATCCAATCTCCCATCCATTACGCATTTCCCTATCTTACATTTAATCCACAGTATTGTGAAAGTGCCATTCCTGATTCTAGATATTATTTGTGACCATCTTTATTTTGAAGATTGTTTCCACTTCAGATGTCCCCTTACATTTTCCTGTTCAGCTATTATAGCACAATGCCTCGTCCAGCTGGGAGAGTGAATAACCTGGTTGTTCTGTGAATCAGACAGCAGGGAAGAGAGTTTAATGGTATAAACCAATGTTACTATTCTTACATTATTGTGTAATGATATGCAAAAGGTGTTAGCTCCCGTTGACTACTTCTTTATTAGTTCATTATTTTAAGATTCTATAAAGGACAAACTTAAACTGACACAGCGTTCTGTTCAACCACAAATTTGTTTATTTACAAAAAGCTGTGCATTGATACCGCACAGCCCTCCACTAATTAGCCCAAGTTACCTCAGATTTTCATAAACATACACAAACCACAACATATTAATAAAAGACTTCACTAAAAAATCACAGGCACAATCCTTTGTTTTTGTCCAAAACCCAATTCAACTCAAACCCCCTCTGGATTTAGCTGTTATCCTTCAATTATCCTGAAATCTCAGCCCCAACATTCCTCGGATTTGGCTGCTAACTTACAACTGCCAAAATGGTATCCAGCATGACCATGTTGACTGTTCCTGTCTGTCCCAAACCTTCAGGCCAATACTACCACAATATAGTAATCGGGGAGGAGATTGGACTAATGGTATTATCGCTAAACAATAAATCCAGAAACTCAACTCAAATTCTGCCATGGCAGATGGTGGAATTTGAATTCAATAAAAAGAATCTGCTGATGACCATGTTGGAAAAATCCCTCTGGTTCACTACTGTCCTTTAGCAAAGGAAATCTGTTGTCCTTACCTGGTCTGGCCTACATGTGACTCCAGAGTTACTGTAATGTGGTTGACTCTCAACTGTTCTTGGGTAACTAGGGATGGGCAATAAATGCTGGCCATGTCCCACAAATGAATAAAAACAAATCCCCCAAACAGTCTGTCTTGTCTGGTGTTGAAAGTGGGTCTGAGTCAAGGTAGCCATCCCTAACTCTCCTTCCCACTGCAGTGCCAGACCCCATCGCCTTGCCTTTGTTATTCCAATTTTTTGTCAAAAATATCAAACCCATTTTTTGGGAAACATTCTGTGTGGATGTTTGGTTTACAGCACATTTTTAATCTCTTTAGCCTGGTCCAGACAAACCCATTCCTCATTATGTTGTTTCCAAGACTGAAACAACAGAGTCCAGGGTTTAATCGGGAATTCTTTCATATAGGAGTGTGAATTCAGCTGCTAAAGGCAGGAATTTGTTGGTTCACTTTGCGTTTGGGTGAATATTGCAGATGAAGGCGGTGCACAGTGGTTCGTTTGCAGGCGATGTTAAGAAAACTTCCAGCAGTGACAAGCTTGGAGGAGCTGAGAGAATGTAACTGACACATTGCTCAGCCAACTGGCTGGATTCCTTTCCAGTTGATGCTAAAACAGCAAACAAGGGATTTTTCAATTCTCGAATGTATATAGAGATTTCAAAATAGTCATTCAAGTCGTGTGACCGTCTCTCTACACAATGACTTCCAAAAGGGATTCAGTGCCAGGAACTGGCTTTGATTTCAGGGCTGATAATATCCCTATCATTTGTTGTTGAAAAAGTTACAAGGCATATTGAGAGCTTGGTGTCAGGAAGACATTGTCAGGCCAACGCGTAGACTCCGCTAGTAAGGTGAGCTTATCAGATGCAAATGATGTCCCTTTGATTCCCTTTTGAAATGGACTTGGAAAGTTCCAGGGGCATAAATTTCTTTGTAGCTGTGCAAGCAAAGCAAGCTTCGATGTATGAGTCTCCTTGTTTTCATGATTATAAGGAGTCTGTACAGTGAGGTATGAGATACCAATAGCTGAGAAAATAATTATTTGGTTCTTGCAGAAGCCCAACCCTGTGGTCATGTGACTTTAGCAGTCTTTATTTTCTTTTGTTCAGCAGACAGAAAGTCATTTATTTAATGGTAAAAGAATAAAGTTCTGAATTTCTTTTCATATCATGGGGAACCCAACTAATGCCATGAACTATAAATGCGACTTACAGGTGCGAGAAATCTTTCTCATTTATTAACATTGTGTCATTGCTGAGTGGCTACATATGATTATTGGAAGATATGAGTGTTCATGAATCTTATTCTGCAGTTTAGATGAACATGTGACTATCCAGAACCACTTTCATCTCACTCCAGTCTTAATCTAAACTCTCTCTCTTTTGCATGATAAATCTGGAATTAATCCAGTTACCTTTTCAGTATTTCAACTTAATCTGCATTCATTCCAGCTCAGTTGTTTGGCCTGGCAGCAGTTTGACCCATGATGAATCCTATCATCATGTGTACAAATATATGAGCTGCCATTTCAGTTTCCCTAATTTGGAATGCACATTCTCTCGACAGAAACAGACTACCATTCCCTACAGTGTGCACTGGAGCTGGGATTTTTTTTCTTTCTCTAGCACAACAATTGTCCTGTTTAGTTTTGCATTTGTGTCTGTCCCTTCCTGTCATAGATGCAACACACTGCTTCTCTCGACATACACATCTCCTGAGGGAGGGCATCCATTCCCATGCCGATAGTAATCTTCATCGATCTTGTTTTGCAGCCTGTTTCTCCTATACCTCTGCACTCTCTTTGGTTCTGTACATCTTTGTTTATTAAACTCTGCTGTCACATCCCTGGTGCAACTGCCACTTGCAGTTTCCCTTCAAACTTGATGGACCTTGTCAGCTTGCACGACTTGAAGTTCCATCATACTTTACTCTGAACTTTCCATAGCAAGGGCAATTTCTAACATCTTCTTTAGGGTTATTTTTGTTTCTGCCAGCAGTTCCTTTCTGTATGGCCATGTTAGTCACCACACTGACTAGCCAGTCTTTCAACACCTCATTAAGGATAGCCTATATTCACAATGTTCAGCTCCTGGCCTTAATTTTGCCACAAAGCTGCTATTGCCTCCCTAGGGCTCTTGCCATTGAATTAAATTTATCTCTGCGTAGTCACTGAGAGTTTGGTGATAGTTCCTTTCTACTATTTCTAAAGTTCCTCAAAGGATTTAGTGTGCAGAAAAGTCAAGCTACTTATCAACCTGTAGGTTTGGCCTCAATAGGCAGTTAACAGATTTACTCTTTGCTCCTCCTCTCCCCAGTTTGTTTGCTTTGAAGATGCTTCACAGGCATTTGGTATATTGAACCCAATCCTCAAAGTTAGGTTTGAATGGTTCAAGCTTCCTGAAGAGCAGCATTGTGAAAACTCGCAGGTTGCTGGATAGACGTGCTTCCAACAACTTGTACGTGAGGTTTTTGTTCTCCATGCCAAATGGAAGGTTCTCTGTTGCGCCTCATCACCAATGTAGTATCATAGAAGGAGAACAAAACTATTTATTAACTACAATAGCTAATTACAGAGGGTAAGAATGATGACACCGATTGCTTTGACTTCAAGTTCTAGACTATCAGGGAATGCCAATGACCATCCCTCAGATCTGCATGCTTCAGCCCGATGGGCTGAATGGTCACAGGATCTTTTGAAATCGCGTCCTTTGGTATGGACAAATTTGACACATAAAGACAGTAACTGTTCAACCACTACTACTGGCGTAGAAACATCTGATCTAATTAGTCTTGTAGTTAATAGCAAAATGTTATTCACACAAAAGTTCAGATGAAAATGACTGGAAGTGGATAGAGTGAATCAATTTTTTCAGTGTCATGCACTATTTTTTGACATAGAAGAGGACAAGAGTGAAATGATAAAAGAAATGTTTAGTGTTATAAAAAGAGATGAATGCTGTGCTTGTGATGATTAAATGATAAAGAGGTCTGAATGCTGGAAGCGGAACATTGTGACTGAGTCATGACGTTCCTTGTGATTGCTAACCTCATAATCTGTTCTTTGTTGCAAATAACTTGCTTTCATGTGAACAGTTTAGTCCATAATTGATTTTTTTTTTGCCTTCTATGCACGTGGGTCTTAAAATTGCTGCATTAAAATACCACAATGACATATGACTCATCTGACTCAACTCTTTTCCCATAACCTCAATAAAAATGAACAAATATAGTTTTTTGAAGACATTACCCCTTTAAACATAGTTCTGATTATTACTAATCAAAGGGCCAGAGCTAGTAATGTGTTAGAATTTGAAAATCTATAATGGTGACCATATAGTAGTAGTCAAAGTGCCTATCATAGACCTTGTTTTTGTTATATGGTATCTCTGTAATGTGGGCAGCACAATGGCACAGGATTAGCAGGGTGATGATCTGGAGGAGGGAACCGAGTGTAGAGTGTCGAAATTTGCTGATGACACCAAGATTGGGGGAACGGCAAATTGTGCGGAGGGTGTGGAGAGTCTGCAGAAGGATCTAGATAGGCTGGGCGAATGGGCCAGGAAATGGCAAATGGAATTTAATGTTGGCAAGTGTGAGGTGGTCCACTTTGGTAGGAAGAATGGTAGGAAGGACTATTACTTACGGGGCGAAAAACTGCAGCAGGCGACGGTACAGAGGGACCTCGGGGTCCTTGTGCATGAGTCACAAAAACCCAGCTTGCAGGTGCAGCAGGTGGTCAGGAAGGCGAATGGGATGCTGGCCTTCATAGCGAGGGGGATTGAATATAAAAGTAGGGAGGTCTTGCTGCAGCTGTATAGGGCATTGGTGAGGCTGCAGCTGGAGTACTGTGTGCAGTTTTGGGCGCCGCACCTGCGCAAAGATATTTTGGCATTGGAGGGAGTGCAGAGGAGGTTTACTAGGCTGATACCGGAGTTGAGGGGGTTGAGCTATGAGGAGAGGCTGAATAAACTGGGCTTGTGCTCGTTAGAGTTTAGAAGAATGAGGGGAGATCTCATTGAGACGTATAAGATGATGAATGGGATGGATAGGATAGAGGTGGAGAGACTCTTCCCGCTCAAAAAGGACAGTAGGACTAGGGGGCACAGCCTCAAGATAAAAGGGGGGCGGTTTAGAACGGAGTTGAGGAGTAACTTCTTCACTCAAAGGGTGGTGAATCTCTGGAATTCTCTGCCCGTTGAAGTGGTGGAGGCTGCCTCGCTAAATATTTTTAAGAAGCGGGTTGATGGGTTTTTGATAAGAGAGGGGATTAAGGGTTATGGGGAGAGGGCGGGAAAGTGGAACTGAGCAGCGACAGATCAGCCATGATCTTATTGAATGGCGGGGCAGGCTCGAAGGGCTGGATGGCCTACTTCTGCTCCTATTTCTTATGTTCTTATGTTCTTATGTTATATAATAACGCACCGCGCGTCACTGGGTATAACACCGTGTATATTATATAATAACGCACCGCGCGTCACTGGGTATAACACCGTGTATATTATATAATAACGCACCGTGCGTCACTGGGTATAACACCGTGTATATTATATAATAACGCACCGTGCGTCACTGGGTATAACACCGTGTATATTATATAATAACACACCGTGCGTCACTGGGTATAACCGTGTATATTATATAATAACACACCGCGTGTCACTGGGTATAACACCGTGTATATTATATAATAACGCACCGCGGGTCACTGGGTATAACACCGTGTATATTATATAATAACACACCGTGCGTCACTGGGTATAACAGCGTGTATATTATATAATAACGCACCGCGCGTCACTGGGTATAACACCGTGTATATTATATAATAACACACCACGTGTCACTGGGTATAACACCGTGTATATTATATAATAACGCACCGCGGGTCACTGGGTATAACACCGTGTATATTATATAATAACACACCGTGCGTCACTGGGTATAACAGCGTGTATATTATATAATAACGCACCGTGCGTCACTGGGTATAACACCGTGTATATTATATAATAACGCACTGCGTGTCACTGGGTATAACACCGTGTATATTATATAATAACGCACCGCACGTCACTGGGTATAACACCGTGTATATTATATAATAACACACCGCGCGTCACTGGGTATAACACCGTGTATATTATATAATAACGCACCATGCGTCACTGGGTATAACACCGTGTATATTATATAATAACGCACCGTGCGTCACTGGGTATAACACCGTGTATATTATATAATAACGCACCGTGCGTCACTGGGTATAACGCCGTGTATATTATACAATAACACACCACGCGTCACTGGGTATAACGCCGTGTATATTATATAATAACACACTGCGTGTCACTGGGTATAACGCCGTGTATACTATACAATAACACACCACGCGTCACTGGGTATAACACCGTGTATATTATATAATAACGCACCGCGTGTCACTGGGTATAACGCCGTGTATATTATACAATAACACACCGCGCGTCACTGGGTATAACCGTGTATATTATATAACACACCGCGGGTCACTGGGTATAACACCGTGTATATTATATAATAACGCACCGTGCGTCACTGGGTATAACACCGTGTATATTATATAATAACGCACAGCGCGTCACTGGGTATAACGCCGTGTATATTATACAATAACACACCGCGCGTCACTGGGTATAACCGTGTATATTATATAATAACACACCGCGGATCACTGGGTATAACACCGTGTATATTATATAATAACACACCGTGCGTCACTGGGTATAACACCGTGTATATTATATAATAACGCACCGTGCGTCACTGGGTATAACACCGTGTATATTATATAATAACGCACCGTGCGTCACTGGGTATAACACCGTGTATATTATATAATAACACACCGTGCGTCACTGGGTATAACCGTGTATATTATATAATAACACACCGCGTGTCACTGGGTATAACACCGTGTATATTATATAATAACGCACCGCGGGTCACTGGGTATAACACCGTGTATATTATATAATAACACACCGTGCGTCACTGGGTATAACAGCGTGTATATTATATAATAACGCACCGCGCGTCACTGGGTATAACCGTGTATATTATATAATAACACACGGTGCGTCACTGGGTATAACACCGTGTATATTATATAATAACGCACCGCGGGTCACTGGGTATAACACCGTGTATATTATATAATAACGCACCGCACGTCACTGGGTATAACACCGTGTATATTATATAATAACACACCGCGCGTCACTGGGTATAACACCGTGTATATTATATAATAACGCACCATGCGTCACTGGGTATAACACCGTGTATATTATATAATAACGCACCGTGCGTCACTGGGTATAACACCGTGTATATTATATAATAACGCACCGTGCGTCACTGGGTATAACGCCGTGTATATTATACAATAACACACCACGCGTCACTGGGTATAACGCCGTGTATATTATATAATAACACACTGCGTGTCACTGGGTATAACGCCGTGTATATTATACAATAACACACCACGCGTCACTGGGTATAACACCGTGTATATTATATAATAACGCACCGCGTGTCACTGGGTATAACGCCGTGTATATTATACAATAACACACCGCGCGTCACTGGGTATAACCGTGTATATTATATAACACACCGCGGGTCACTGGGTATAACACCGTGTATATTATATAATAACGCACCGTGCGTCACTGGGTATAACACCGTGTATATTATATAATAACGCACAGCGCGTCACTGGGTATAACGCCGTGTATATTATACAATAACACACCGCGCGTCACTGGGTATAACCGTGTATATTATATAATAACACACCGCGGATCACTGGGTATAACACCGTGTATATTATATAATAACACACCGTGCGTCACTGGGTATAACACCGTGTATATTATATAATAACGCACCGTGCGTCACTGGGTGTAACACCGTGTATATTATATAATAACGCACCGTGCGTCACCGGGTATAACACCGTGTATATTATATAATAACACACCGCGGGTCACTGGGTATAACACCGTGTATATTATATAATAACGCACCGTGCGTCACTGGGTATAACAGTGTATATTATATAATAACGCACCGCGCGTCACTGGGTATAACACCGTGTATATTATATAATAACACACCGTGCGTCACTGGGTATAACGCCGTGTATATTATATAATAACGCACCGCGCGTCACTGGGTATAACACCGTGTATATTATATGATAACGCACCGCGCGTCACTGGGTATAACACCGTGTATATTATATAATAACACACCGTGCGTCACTGGGTATAACGCCGTGTATATTATATAATAACACACCGTGCGTCACTGGGTATAACCGTGTATATTATATAATAACGCACCGTGCGTCACTGGGTATAACACCGTGTATATTATATAATAACGCACCGCGCGTCACTGGGTATAACACCGTGTATATTATATAATAACGCACCGTGCGTCACTGGGAATAACACCGTGTATATTATATAGTAACGCACCGTGCGTCACTGGGTATAACACCGTGTATATTATGTAATAACGCACCGCGCGTCACTGGGTATAACACCGTGTATATTATATAATAACGCACCGTGCGTCACTGGGTATAACACCGTGTATATTATATAATAACGCACCGCGCGTCACTGGGTATAACACCGTGTATATTATATAATAACGCACCGTGAGTCACTGGGTATAACACCGTGTATATTATATAATAACGCACCGTGCGTCACTGGGTATAACACCGTGTATATTATATAATAACGCACCGTGAGTCACTGGGTATAACACCGTGTATATTATATAATAACGCACCGCGCGTCACTGGGTATAACGCCGTGTATATTATATAATAACGCACCGCGCGTCACTGGGTATAACGCCGTGTATATTATACAATAACACACCGTGCGTCACTGGGTATAACACCGTGTATATTATATAATAACGCACCGTGCGTCACTGGGTATAACACCGTGTATATTATATAATAACGCACCGTGCGTCACTGGGTATAACGCCGTGTATATTATATAATAACGCACCGTGCGTCACTGGGTATAACGCCGTGTATATTATATAATAACGCACCGTGCGTCACTGGGTATAACACCGTGTATATTATATAATAACACACCGCGCGTCACTGGGTATAACACCGTGTATATTATATAATAACGCACCGCGCGTCACTGGGTATAACACCGTGTATATTATATAATAACGCACCGTGCGTCACTGGGTATAACACTGTGTATATTATATAATAAGGCACCGTGCGTCACTGGGTATAACACCGTGTATATTATATAATAACACACCGTGCGTCACTGGGTATAACACCGTGTATATTATATAATAACACACCGTGCGTCACTGGGTATAACACCGTGTATATTATATAATAACACACCGTGCGTCACTGGGTATAACCGTGTATATTATATAATAACGCACCGTGCGTCACTGGGTATAACACCGTGTATATTATATAATAACACACCGTGCGTCACTGGGTATAACACCGTGTATATTATATAATAACACACCGTGCGTCACTGGGTATAACCGTGTATATTATATAATAACGCACCGTGCGTCACTGGGTATAACACCGTGTATATTATATAATAACACACCGCGCGTCACTGGGTATAACACCGTGTATATTATATAATAACACACCGTGCGTCACTGGGTATAACACCGTGTATATTACATTATAATGCACACTGTGCCTGAGTATATACAACTCCAGATTGTTGTGTAATTACTGATGATAGTTGCTGCCGAAACTTCAGTGTTAAAGTTGTAAATATTGTGAGTCCGTGGGTGGTATTTATTGGGTTCTTGTTGTTGAATCTCTTACAGACATTCACGGAGTGCAAAGTCAATATAGTAAGTAAGCTGTGTACTAATAAATCAATCCCCGCGGGGCCACTCCTTTTGATACTGTGGACTTTGACTCTGGCAACTGTATATGATTCTTTTTGTTAAATATTATCATGTCTCTCATCTTGGGAAGCTTCAATAACTCAAATCTCAGAACAGAGAGGACAGTGTATCTAACGCACTGTGATACCCGGTCCCAGAGTGGGGGAAAGGACAGTGTATCTAACGCACTGTGATACCCGGTCCCAGAGTGGGGGAAAGGACAGTGTATCTAACGCACTGTGACACCCGGTCCCAGAGGGGGGAAAGGACAGTGTATCTAACGCACTGTGACACCCGGTCCCAGAGTGGGGGAAAGGACAGTGTATCTAACGCACTGTGATACCCGGTCCCAGAGTGGGGGGAAAGGACAGTGTATCTAACGCACTGTGACACCCGGTCCCAGAGTGGGGGAAAGGACAGTGTATCTAACGCACTGTGACACCCGGTCCCAGAGAGGGGGGAAAGGACAGTGTATCTAACGCACTGTGACACCCGGTCCCAGAGTGGGGGAAAGGACAGTGTATCTAACGCACTGTGACACCCGGTCCCAGAGAGGGGGGAAAGGACAGTGTATCTAACGCACTGTGACACCCGGTCCCAGAGTGGGGGGAAAGGACAGTGTATCTAACGCACTGTGACACCCGGTCCCAGAGAGGGGGAAAGGACAGTGTATCTAACGCACTGTGACACCCGGTCCCAGAGAGGGGGAAAGGACAGTGTATCTAACGCACTGTGACACCCGGTCCCAGAGAGGGGGAAAGGACAGTGTATCTAACGCACTGTGACACCCGGTCCCAGAGTGGGGAAAGGACAGTGTATCTAACGCACTGTGACACCCGGTCCCAGAGTGGGGGAAAGGACAGTGTATCTAACGCACTGTGATACCCGGTCCCAGAGTGGGGGAAAGGACAGTGTATCTAACGCACTGTGACACCCGGTCCCAGAGTGGGGGAAAGGACAGTGTATCTAACGCACTGTGACACCCGGTCCCAGAGTGGGGGAAAGGACAGTGTATCTAACGCACTGTGACACCCGGTCCCAGAGTGGGGGAAAGGACAGTGTATCTAACGCACTGTGATACCCGGTCCCAGAGTGGGAAAGGACAGTGTATCTAACGCACTGTGATACCCGGTCCCAGAGAGGGGGAAAGGACAGTGTATCTAACGCACTGTGATACCCGGTCCCAGAGAGGGGGAAAGGACAGTGTATCTAACGCACTGTGACACCCGGTCCCAGAGAGGGGGAAAGGACAGTGTATCTAACGCACTGTGATACCCGGTCCCAGAGAGGGGGAAAGGACAGTGTATCTAACGCACTGTGATACCCGGTCCCAGAGAGGGGAAAGGACAGTGTATCTAACGCACTGTGACACCCGGTCCCAGAGAGGGGGAAAGGACAGTGTATCTAACGCACTGTGACACCCGGTCCCAGAGTGGGGGAAAGGACAGTGTATCTAACACACTGTGACACCCGGTCCCAGAGAGGGGGAAAGGACAGTGTATCTAACGCACTGTGACACCCGGTCCCAGAGAGGGGGAAAGGACAGTGTATCTAACGCACTGTGACACCCGGTCCCAGAGAGGGGGAAAGGACAGTGTATCTAACGCACTGTGACACCCGGTCCCAGAGAGGGGGAAAGGACAGTGTATCTAACGCACTGTGATACCCGGTCCCAGAGTGGGGGAAAGGACAGTGTATCTAACGCACTGTGACACCCGGTCCCAGAGTGGGGGAAAGGACAGTGTATCTAACGCACTGTGATACCCGGTCCCAGAGAGGGGGAAAGGACAGTGTATCTAACGCACTGTGACACCCGGTCCCAGAGAGGGGGAAAGGACAGTGTATCTAACGCACTGTGACACCCGGTCCCATAGTGGGGGAAAGGACAGTGTATCTAACGCACTGTGACACCCGGTCCCATAGTGGGGGAAAGGACAGTGTATCTAACGCACTGTGATACCCGGTCCCAGAGTGGGGGAAAGGACAGTGTATCTAACGCACTGTGACACCCGGTCCCAGAGTGGGGGAAAGGACAGTGTATCTAACGCACTGTGACACCCGGTCCCAGAGAGGGGGAAAGGACAGTGTATCTAACGCACTGTGACACCCGGTCCCAGAGTGGGGGAAAGGACAGTGTATCTAACGCACTGTGACACCCGGTCCCAGAGTGGGGGAAAGGACAGTGTATCTAACGCACTGTGACACCCGGTCCCAGAGAGGGGGAAAGGACAGTGTATCTAACGCACTGTGATACCCGGTCCCAGAGAGGGGGAAAGGACAGTGTATCTAACGCACTGTGATACCCGGTCCCAGAGTGGGGGAAAGGACAGTGTATCTAACGCACTGTGATACCCGGTCCCAGAGTGGGGGAAAGGACAGTGTATCTAACCCACTGTGACACCCGGTCCCAGAGTGGGGGAAAGGACAGTGTATCTAACGCACTGTGATACCCGGTCCCAGAGTGGGGGAAAGGACAGTGTATCTAACGCACTGTGACACCCGGTCCCAGAGAGGGGGGAAAGGACAGTGTATCTAACGCACTGTGATACCCGGTCCCAGAGAGGGGGAAAGGACAGTGTATCTAACGCACTGTGACACCCGGTCCCAGAGTGGGGGAAAGGACAGTGTATCTAACGCACTGTGATACCCGGTCCCAGAGAGGGGGAAAGGACAGTGTATCTAACGCACTGTGATACCCGGTCCCAGAGTGGGGAAAGGACAGTGTATCTAACGCACTGTGACACCCGGTCCCAGAGAGGGGGAAAGGACAGTGCATCTAACGCACTGTGACACCCGGTCCCAGAGTGGGGAAAGGACAGTGTATCTAACGCACTGTGATACCCGGTCCCAGAGAGGGGGAAAGGACAGTGTATCTAACGCACTGTGACACCCGGTCCCAGAGAGAGGGAAAGGACAGTGTATCTAACGCACTGTGACACCCGGTCCCAGAGAGGGGGAAAGGACAGTGCATCTAACGCACTGTGACACCCGGTCCCAGAGTGGGGAAAGGACAGTGTATCTAACGCACTGTGATACCCGGTCCCAGAGAGGGGGAAAGGACAGTGTATCTAACGCACTGTGATACCCGGTCCCAGAGTGGGGGAAAGGACAGTGCATCTAACGCACTGTGACACCCGGTCCCAGAGAGGGGGAAAGGACAGTGTATCTAACGCACTGTGACACCCGGTCCCAGAGAGGGGGAAAGGACAGTGTATCTAACGCACTGTGACACCAGGTCCCAGAGTGGGGGGGAAAGGACAGTGTATCTAACGCACTGTGACACCCGGTCCCAGAGAGGGGGAAAGGACAGTGTATCTAACGCACTGTGATACCCGGTCCCAGAGTGGGGAAAGGACAGTGTATCTAACGCACTGTGACACCCGGTCCCAGAGAGGGGGAAAGGACAGTGTATCTAACGCACTGTGACACCCGGTCCCAGAGTGGGGGAAAGGACAGTGTATCTAACGCACTGTGACACCCGGTCCCAGAGTGGGGGAAAGGACAGTGTATCTAACGCACTGTGACACCCGGTCCCAGAGAGGGGGAAAGGACAGTGTATCTAACGCACTGTGACACCCGGTCCCAGAGAGGGGGAAAGGACAGTGTATCTAACGCACTGTGATACCCGGTCCCAGAGTGGGGGAAAGGACAGTGTATCTAACGCACTGTGACACCCGGTCCCAAAGTGGGGGAAAGGACAGTGTATCTAACGCACTGTGACACCCGGTCCCAGAGAGGGGGAAAGGACAGTGTATCTAACGCACTGTGACACCCGGTCCCAGAGTGGGGGAAAGGACAGTGTATCTAACGCACTGTGACACCCGGTCCCAGAGTGGGGGAAAGGACAGTGTATCTAACGCACTGTGACACCCGGTCCCAGAGTGGGGGAAAGGACAGTGTATCTAACGCACTGTGACACCCGGTCCCAGAGAGGGGGAAAGGACAGTGTATCTAATGCACTGTGACACCCGGTCCCAGAGAGGGGGAAAGGACAGTGTATCTAACGCACTGTGACACCCGGTCCCAGAGTGGGGGAAAGGACAGTGTATCTAACGCACTGTGATACCCGGTCCCAGAGTGGGGGGAAAGGACAGTGTATCTAACGCACTGTGACACCCGGTCCCAGAGTGGGGGAAGGGACAGTGTATCTAACGCACTGTGACACCCGGTCCCAGAGTGGGGGAAAGGACAGTGTATCTAACGCACTGTGACACCCGGTCCCAGAGAGGGGGAAAGGACAGTGTATCTAACGCACTGTGACACCCGGTCCCAGAGGGGGAAAGGACAGTGTATCTAACGCACTGTGATACCCGGTCCCAGAGTGGGGGAAAGGACAGTGTATCTAACGCACTGTGACACCCGGTCCCAGAGAGGGGGAAAGGACAGTGTATCTAACGCACTGTGATACCCGGTCCCAGAGTGGGGGAAAGGACAGTGTATCTAACGCACTGTGACACCCGGTCCCAGAGAGGGGGAAAGGACAGTGTATCTAACGCACTGTGACACCCGGTCCCAGAGTGGGGGAAAGGACAGTGTATCTAACGCACTGTGATACCCGGTCCCAGAGTGGGGGAAAGGACAGTGTATCTAACGCACTGTGATACCCGGTCCCAGAGTGGGGGAAAGGACAGTGTATCTAACGCACTGTGACACCCGGTCCCAGAGTGGGGGAAAGGACAGTGTATCTAACGCACTGTGATACCCGGTCCCAGAGTGGGGGAAAGGACAGTGTATCTAACGCACTGTGACACCCGGTCCCAGAGAGGGGGAAAGGACAGTGTATCTAACGCACTGTGACACCCGGTCCCAGAGTGGGGGAAAGGACAGTGTATCTAACGCACTGTGACACCCGGTCCCAGAGTGGGGGAAAGGACAGTGTATCTAACGCACTGTGACACCCGGTCCCAGAGAGGGGGAAAGGACAGTGTATCTAACGCACTGTGACACCCGGTCCCAGAGAGTGGGGGAAAGGACAGTGTATCTAACGCACTGTGATACCCGGTCCCAGAGAGGGGGAAAGGACAGTGTATCGAACGCACTGTGACACCCGGTCCCAGAGAGGGGGAAAGGACAGTGTATCTAACGCACTGTGACACCCGGTCCCAGAGTGGGGGAAGGGACAGTGTATCTAACGCACTGTGACACCCGGTCCCAGAGTGGGGGAAAGGACAGTGTATCTAACGCACTGTGACACCCGGTCCCAGAGAGGGGGAAAGGACAGTGTATCTAACGCACTGTGATACCCGGTCCCAGAGTGGGGGAAAGGACAGTGTATCTAATGCACTGTGATACCCGATCCCAGAGGGGGAAAGGACAGTGTATCTAACGCACTGTGACACCCGGTCCCAGAGAGGGGGAAAGGACAGTGTATCTAACGCACTGTGATACCCGGTCCCAGAGAGGGGGAAAGGACAGTGTATCTAACGCACTGTGATACCCGGTCCCAGAGGGGGAAAGGACAGTGTATCTAACGCACTGTGATACCCGGTCCCAGAGTGGGGGAAAGGACAGTGTATCTAACGCACTGTGACACCCGGTCCCAGAGTGGGGGAAAGGACAGTGTATCTAACGCACTGTGATACCCGGTCCCAGAGTGGGGGAAAGGACAGTGTATCTAACGCACTGTGACACCCGGTCCCAGAGAGGGGGAAAGGACAGTGTATCTAACGCACTGTGACACCCGGTCCCAGAGTGGGGGAAAGGACAGTGTATCTAACGCACTGTGACACCCGGTCCCAGAGTGGGGGGAAAGGACAGTGTATCTAACGCACTGTAACACCCGGTCCCAGAGAGGGGGAAAGGACAGTGTATCTAACGCACTGTGACACCCGGTCCCAAAGTGGGGGAAAGGACAGTGTATCTAACGCACTGTGACACCCGGTCCCAGAGTGGGGGAAAGGACAGTGTATCTAACGCACTGTGATACCCGGTCCCAGAGAGGGGGAAAGGACAGTGTATCTAACACACTGTGACACCCGGTCCCAGAGTGGGGGAAAGGACAGTGTATCTAACGCACTGTGATACCCGGTCCCAGAGAGGGGGGAAAGGACAGTGTATCTAACGCACTGTGACACCCGGTCCCAGAGAGGGGGAAAGGACAGTGTATCTAACGCACTGTGATGGGGGATAGTTGGACAATCTCCGATTCTGAAGGGATGTTGCTTCTCTCTCTCTTTCGCAGCCTGTGGGCGCCCGGTGATGTCGAACCGGATTGTGGGTGGACACGATTCCAAAGATGGCGCTTGGCCCTGGCAGGTTAGCATCCACGAGGGAGCGACGCACGTTTGCGGGGGGACCCTCATCGACAGGAGCTGGGTGTTAACCGCCGCGCACTGCGTTGTCAGGTGTGTGAGTACCCTGTGGCAAATCGCGTTTAAACCACCCACCCCTCCCCCCCCGCCATCTGAAGTAGCAGGGTGGGGTTTCGAGGTAGGCTTCGTTTCGGGCCTACTTTCAAGATGGCCGCCTTGGCGACCGATGCCCCGGGTGTCTGACGGCCCCCTCTCCCGGGGCCGACCCACCCCCGCCCCGCGTGTCCCGAGGGGTCTCCCCAGCTGCCCCCAACTCTTGACGGTAAAGCAAGACTCCAGGACGCGGTGCACGGACAGACGCCGTTGGGTCTCGATAGATCGAATCTGCTGTCTGGTGGTGGGGTGGTGGGGGTGGGGGGTGGGGGGTGGCGTTGGTGGCGGCGGGGAGGGTGGTTGAAATCCAGGAGAGGGAGGATGAGGCCACTCTGCCCCTTCCAGGCCTGCTGCCCCCTTTCAGTCAGATCACCCGTGTCGCTCACCCCCTGACCCCCACATTCTCTGCCCTCCGCACCACCCCCCCACACACCTCGTCAGAGACCACTCCCCATCCCCCGTCTACCCCCCCAACCCCGCACCCCCCCACCTTGTGGGGAAGGTGGTTCCGGAAGCCCCCCCCCCCACTGAGAAAACCCCCCACTTTAGCATGGATTGGCCATGCTAAATTGTCCCTTAGTGTCCAAAGATGTGTAGGTTAGGGTGGATTGGCCGTGCTAAATTGTCCCTTAGTGTCCAAAGATGTGTAGGTTAGGGTGGATTGGCCGTGCTAAATTGTCCCTTAGTGTCCAAAGATGTGTAGGTTAGGGTGGATTGGCCGTGCTAAATTGTCCCTTAGTGTCCAAAGATGTGTAGGTTAGGGTGGATTGGCCATGCTAAATTGTCCCTTAGTGTCCAAAGATGTGTAGGTTATGGTGGATTGGCCGTGCTAAATTGTCCCTTAGTGTCCAAAGATGTGTAGGTTAGGGGGGATTGGCCATGCTAAATTGTCCCTTAGTGTCCAAAGATGTGTAGGTTAGGGTGGATTGGCCATGCTAAATTGTCCCTTAGTGTCCAAAGATGTGTAGGTTAGGGTGGATTGGCCATGCTAAATTGTCCCTTAGTGTCCAAAGATGTGCAGGTTAGGGTGGATTGGCCATGCTAAATTGTCCCTTAGTGTCCAAAGATGTGTAGGTTAGGGGGATTGGCCGTGCTAAATTGTCCCTTAGTGTCCAAAGATGTGTAGGTTAGGGTGGATTGGCCGTGCTAAATTGCCCCTTAGTGTCCAAAGATGTGTGGGTTAGCGGGGATTGGCAATGCTAAATTGTCCCTTAGTGTCCAAAGATGTGTAGGTTAGGGTGGATTGGCCATGCTAAATTGTCCCTTAGTGTCCAAAGATGTGTAGGTTAGGGTGGATTGGCCATGCTAAATTGTCCCTTAGTGTCCAAAGATGTGTAGGTTAGGGTGGATTGGCCGTGCTAAATTGTCCCTTAGTGTCCAAAGATGTGTAGGTTAGGGTGGATTAGTGGTGTAAATACATGTCATTATGGGGATAAGGCCTATGCCTCCATAAGGTGCTCTATCAGAGAGAGCTTGGACAGACCACATGGGACAGTGTAGAGGGAGCTTTACTCTGTATCTAACCCCGTGCTGTACCTGTCCTGGGAGTGTTTGATGGGGGGACAGTGTAGAGGGAGCTTTACTCTGTATCTAACCCCGTGCTGTACCTGTCCTGGAGTGTTTGATGGGGGACAGTGTAGAGGGAGCTTTTCTCTGTATCTAACCCCGTGCTGTACTGTCCTGGGAGTGTTTGATGGGGGACAGTGTAGAGGGAGCTTTACTCTGTATCTAACCCCGTGCTGTACCTGTCCTGGGAGTGTTTGATGGGGGACAGTGTAGAGGGAGCTTTACTCTGTATCTAATCCGTGCTGTACCTGTCCTGGGAGTGTTTGATGGGGACAGTGTAGAGAGAGCTTTACTCTGTATCTAACCCGTGCTGTACCTGTCCTGGGAGTGTTTGATGGGGGACAGTGTAGAGAGAGCTTTACTCTGTATCTAACCCCGTGCTGTACCTGTCCTGGGAGTGTTTGATGGGGGACAGTGTAGAGGGATCTTTACTCTGTATCTAACCCCGTGCTTTACCTGTCCTGGGAGTGTTTGATGGGGGGACAGTGTAGAGGGAGCTTTACTCTGTATCTAGCCCCGTGCTGTACCTGTCCTGGGAGTGTTTGATGGGGACAGTGTAGAGGGAGCTTTACTCTGTATCTAACCCGTGCTGTACCTGTCCTGGGAGTGTTTGATGGGGGGGAGAGTGTAGACGGGGCTTTACTCTGTATCTAACCCCATGCTGTACCTGTCCTGGGAGTGTTGATGGGGACAGTGTAGAGGGAGCTTTA
>NW_027650933.1:0-5000 GCF_965287045.1 Carcharhinus amblyrhynchos
ACATTCACCACCCTTTTGTAGTTCCTTGTGGTCTTGAGCAGAGCAGGATCCCAGACCGAGCTGTGATACAACCAGAAAGAATGCTTTCTATGGGGCATCTGTAAAAGTTGGTGAGAGTCGTAGCGGACATGCCAAATTTCCTTAGTCTTCTGAGAAAGTAGAGGCGTTGGTGGGGCTTTCTTAACTATAGTGTCAGCGTGGGGGGACCAGGACAGGTTGTTGGTGATCTGGACACCCAAAAACTTGAAACTCTGGACCCTTTCTACTCCATCCCCGTTGATGTAGACAGGGACATGTTCCCCTTTACACTTCCTGAAGTCGATGAGAATCTCCTTGGTTTTGTTGACATTGAGGGAGAGATTATTCGATGAGGGACGCAGACAAGAAAAGGACTCGAGAGGGTGGGAGAGAACTCGTCAAACAGACGGGGGGGGGTCGAATAACCAGCCAGTTTGGATTCCCCAAGAAAGGTATTTGGCTTTCAAAGGCGAGAGAGAGAGAGAGATGGTGCAGTCTGAGAGAGTATTACCAGGATTAGGGTTAATTTCTGTCACTGAATGGGGAGATGTGAGACCGGGGGATCAAGTCAAACAAAAGGGTGAGATCTGGGTGTGAGCAAACGAGACAGGTGAAAAACAGCCAGCATATTGTTCAATGTCTCTTTAGACACAGCTTAGTGTGCATAACTGTCAGGGGCCCTGTACCCAAGAGAGAGAAAGAGACAGGCAGAGGATTCCTCATAACCATTGCAACAGGCAGACTCGTGCAATGACGCTGAGATAGAGGGAATCAGTGTGTGTGGGAGCCGTACCCCAGTGAGAGTCAGTGTGTGTGGGAGCCGTACCCCAGTGAGAGTCAGTGTGTGTGTGGGAGCCGTACCCCAGTGAGAGTCAGTGTGTGCGGGACCCGTACCCCAGTGAGAGTCAGTGTGTGCGGGACCCGTACCCCAGTGAGAGTCAGTGTGTATGGGACCCGTACCCCAGTGAGAGTCAGTGTGTGTGGGACCCGTACCCCAGTGAGAGTCAGTGTGTGTGGGACCCGTACCCCAGTGAGAATCAGTGTGTGTGGGACCCGTACCCCAGTGAGAGTCAGTGTGTGTGGGACCCGTACCCCAGTGAGAGTCAGTGTGTGTGGGACTCGTACCCCAGTGAGAGTCAGTGTGTGTGGGAGCCGTACCCCAGTGAGAGTCAGTGTGTGTGGGACCCGTACCCCAGTGAGAGTCAGTGTGTGTGGGACCCTGTACCCCAGTGAGAGTCAGTGTGTGTGTGGGACCCGTACCCCAGTGAGAGTCAGTGTGTGTGGGACCCGTACCCCAGTGAGAGTCAGTGTGTGTGGACCCGTACCCCAGTGAGAGTCAGTGTGTGTGTGGGACCCGTACCCCAGTGAGAGTCAGTGTGTGTGGGACCCGTACCCCAGTGAGAGTCAGTGTGTGTGGACCCGTACCCCAGTGAGAGTCAGTGTGTGTGGGACCCGTACCCCAGTGAGAGTCAGTGTGTGTGGGACTCGTACCCCAGTGAGAGTCAGTGTGTGTGGGAGCCGTACCCCAGTGAGAGTCAGTGTGTGTGGGACCCGTACCCCAGTGAGAGTCAGTGTGTGTGGGAGCCGTACCCCAGTGAGAGTCAGTGTGTGTGGGACCCCAGTGAGAGTCAGTGTGTGTGGGACCCGTACCCCAGTGAGAGTCAGTGTGTGGGTGAGCCGTGCCCCAGTGAGAGTCAGTGTGTGTGGGACCCGTACCCCAGTGAGAGTCAGTGTGTGTGTGGGACCCGTACCCCAGTGAGAGTCAGTGTGTGTGGGACCCGTACCCCAGTGAGGGTCAGTGTGTGTGGGACCCGTACCCCAGTGAGGGTCAGTGTGTGTGGGACCCGTACCCCAGTGAGAGTCAGTGTGTGTGTGGGGACCCGTACCCCAGTGAGAGTCAGTGTGTGTGGGACCCGTACCCCAGTGAGAGTCAGTGTGTGTGGGACCCGTACCCCAGTGAGAGTCAGTGTGTGTGGGACCCGTACCCCAGTGAGAGTCAGTGTGTGTGGGACCCCAGTGAGAGTCAGTGTGTGTGGGACCCGTACCCCAGTGAGAGTCAGTGTGTGTGGGACCCTGTACCCCAGTGAGAGTCAGTGTGTGTGGGACCCCAGTGAGAGTCAGTGTGTGTGGGACCCTGTACCCCAGTGAGAGTCAGTGTGTGTGGGACCCTGTACCCCAGTGAGAGTCAGTGTGTGTGGGACCCGTACCCCAGTGAGAGTCAGTGTGTGTGGGACCCGTACCCCAGTGAGAGTCAGTGTGTGTGGGACCCATACCCCAGTGAGAGTCAGTGTGTGTGGGACCCCGTACCCCAGTGAGGGTCAGTGTGTGTGGGACCCGTACCCCAGTGAGAGTCAGTGTGTGTGGGACCCCAGTGAGAGTCAGTGTGTGTGGGAGCCGTACCCCAGTGAGAGTCAGTGTGTGTGGGACCCCGTACCCCAGTGAGAGTCAGTGTGTGTGGGACCCCAGTGAGAGTCAGTGTGTGTGGGACCCGTACCCCAGTGAGAGTCAGTGTGTGTGGGACCCTGTACCCCAGTGAGAGTCAGTGTGTGTGGGACCCCAGTGAGAGTCAGTGTGTGTGGGACCCTGTACCCCAGTGAGAGTCAGTGTGTGTGGGACCCTGTACCCCAGTGAGAGTCAGTGTGTGTGGGACCCGTACCCCAGTGAGAGTCAGTGTGTGTGGGACCCGTACCCCAGTGAGAGTCAGTGTGTGTGGGACCCATACCCCAGTGAGAGTCAGTGTGTGTGGGACCCCGTACCCCAGTGAGGGTCAGTGTGTGTGGGACCCGTACCCCAGTGAGAGTCAGTGTGTGTGGGAGCCGTACCCCAGTGAGAGTCAGTGTGTGCGGGACCCGTACCCCAGTGAGAGTCAGTATGTGTGGGACCCGTACCCCAGTGAGGGTCAGTGTGTGTGGGACCCGTACCCCAGTGAGAGTCAGTGTGTGTGGGAGCCGTACCCCAGTGAGAGTCAGTGTGTGTGGGAGCAGTACTCCAGTGAGAGTCAGTGTGTGTGGGACCCCAGTGAGAGTCAGTGTGTGTGGGACCCTGTACCCCAGTGAGAGTCAGTGTGTGTGGGACCCTGTACCCCAGTGAGAGTCAGTGTGTGTGGGACCCGTACCCCAGTGAGAGTCAGTGTGTGTGGGACCTGTACCCCAGTGAGAGTCAGTGTGTGTGGGACCCATACCCCAGTGAGAGTCAGTATGTGTGGGACCCGTACCCCAGTGAGGGTCAGTGTGTGTGGGACCCTGTACCCCAGTGAGAGTCAGTGTGTGTGGGAGCCGTACCCCCAGTGAGAGTCAGTGTGTGTGGGACCCGTACCCCAGTGAGAGTCAGTGTGTGTGTGGGACCCGTACCCCAGTGAGAGTCAGTGTGTGTGGGACCCGTACCCCAGTGAGAGTCAGTGTCTGTGGGAGCCGTGCCCCAGTGAGAGTCAGTGTGTGTGGGACCCGTACCCCAGTGAGAGTCAGTGTGTGTGGGAGCCGTACCCCAGTGAGAGTCAGTGTGTGTGGGACCCGTACCCCAGTGAGAGTCAGTGTGTGTGGGAGCAGTACCCCAGTGAGAGTCAGTGTGTGTGGGACCCGTACCCCAGTGAGAGTCAGTGTGTGTGGGAGCCGTACCCCAGTGAGAGTCAGTGTGTGTGGGAGCCGTACCCCAGTGAGAGTCAGTGTGTGTGGGAGCCGGACCCCAGTGAGGGTCAGTGTGTGTGGGAGCCGTACCCCAGTGAGAGTCAGTGTGTGTGGGACCCGTACCCCAGTGAGAGTCAGTGTGTGGGTGAGCCGTACCCCAGTGAGAGTCAGTGTGTGTGGGACCCGTACCCCAGTGAGAGTCAGTGTGTGTGGGACCCGTACCCCAGTGAGAGTCAGTGTGTGGGGGACCCGTACCCCAGTGAGAGTCAGTGTGTGTGGGACCCGTACCCCAGTGAGAGTCAGTGTGTGTGGGACCCGTACCCCAGTGAGAGTCAGTGTGTGTGGGACCTGTACCCCAGTGAGAGTCAGTGTGTGTGGGACCCGTACCCCAGTGAGAGTCAGTGTGTGTGGGACCCGTACCCCAGTGAGAGTCAGTGTGTGGGTGAGCCGTGCCCCAGTGAGAGTCAGTGTGTGTGGGACCCGTACCCCAGTGAGAGTCAGTGTGTGTGGGACCCGTACCCCAGTGAGAGTCAGTGTGTGTGGGACCCGTACCCCAGTGAGAGTCAGTGTGTGGGTGAGCCGTACCCCAGTGAGAGTCAGTGTGTGTGGGGGATCTCAGTGAGGGTCAGTGTGTGTGGGACCCGTACCCCAGTGAGAGTCAGTGTGTGTGTGGGACCCGTACCCCAGTGAGAGTCAGTGTGTGTGGGACCCGTACCCCAGTGAGAGTCAGTGTGTGTGGGACCCGTACCCCAGTGAGAGTCAGTGTGTGTGGGACCCGTACCCCAGTGAGAGTCAGTGTGTGTGGGACCCGTCCCCCAGTGAGAGTCAGTGTGTGTGGGACCCGTACCCCAGTGAGGGTCAGTGTGTGTGGGAGCAGTACCCCAGTGAGAGTCAGTGTGTGTGGGAGCCGGACCCCAGTGAGGGTCAGTGTGTGTGGGAGCCGGACCCCAGTGAGGGTCAGTGTGTGTGGGAGCCGTACCCCAGTGAGAGTCAGTGTGTGTGGGACCCGTACCCCAGTGAGAGTCAGTGTGTGGGTGAGCCATACCCCAGTGAGAGTCAGTGTGTGTGGGACCCGTACCCCAGTGAGAGTCAGTGTGTGTGGGACCCGTACCCCAGTGAGAGTCAGTGTGTGTGGGACCCGTACCCCAGTGAGAGTCAGTGTGTGGGTGAGCCGTGCCCCAGTGAGAGTCAGTGTGTGTGGGACCCGTACCCCAGTGAGAGTCAGTGTGTGTGTGGGACCCGTACCCCAGTGAGAGTCAGTGTGTGTGGGACCCGTACCCCAGTGAGGGTCAGTGTGTGTGGGACCCGTACCCCAGTGAGGGTCAGTGTGTGTGGGACCCGTACCCCAGTGAGAGTCAG
>NW_027650933.1:10000-32500 GCF_965287045.1 Carcharhinus amblyrhynchos
GTGTCTGGGTCTGTGCTGTGGGGTGATATCAGGTGAATGGGTTTTGAATGGGGAATGCTGTATCTGTGGGAGGTTGAGGGACAGCGATAGGTGCGTCCTGCCCTCAGGCCCTGACGATGTGTAACATCCCTTGGCAGCTGTCGAGACGGGAGTTTATGGACACCGCAAAATCCTTCAAAAGTATCAGCTGTTTGTAACTTTGCTGCTTTTATCAATGCTGGTCATTAGTAAGGTACAGACAGCTGGCCCACTCAGCTGGACCTGTCTGTCACCATTCTCTTTTCATCTGCTCTCTCTTCCTGTCTCTCTCTCTCTCTCTCTCTGTCTTTCTCACAGTGGCACAGTGGTTCGAACTTCTGGTTCACAACTGTCTGCACATTCTCTTGGTGTCTGTGTGGGTTTCCTCCAGGTTCTCCGGTTTCCCCCCACAGTCCGAAAGATGTGTAGGTTAGGGTGGATTGGCCATGCTAAATTGCCCCTTAGTGTCCAAAGATGTGTAGGTTAGGGTGGATTGGCCGTGCTAAATTGTCCCTTAGTGTCCAAAGATGTGTAGGTTAGGGTGGATTGGCCATGATAAATTGTCCCTTAGTGTCCAAAGATGTGTAGGTTAGGGTGGATTGGCCGTGCTAAATTGTCCCTTAGTGTCCAAAGATGTGTAGGTTAGGGTGGATTGGCCGTGCTAAATTGTCCCTTAGTGTCCAAAGATGTGTAGGTTAGGGTGGATTGGCCATGCTAAATTGCCCCTTAGTGTCCAAAGATGTGCAGGTTAGGGTGGATTGGCCATGCTAAATTGTCCCTTAGTGTCCAAAGATGTGTAGGTTAGGGTGGATTGGCCATGCTAAATTGTCCCTCAGTGTATCCGAACAGGTGCTGGAGTGTGGCGACTGGCGGATTTTCACTGTAACTTCACTGCGGTGTTAATGTAAGCCGATGCCTGACTAATCATTAAAATTTAACACACTGTCTCTCTCTGATTTTCTCTCGCACTCATTGACTTCAGGAAGTGTAAAGGGGAACATGTCCCTGTCTACATCAATGGGGATGGAGTAGAAAGGGTCGAGAGCTTCAAGTTTTTAGGTGTCCAGATCACCAACAACCTGTCCTGGTCCCCCCCCACACTGACACTATAGTTAAGAAAGCCCCACCAACGCCTCTACTTTCTCAGAAGACTAAGGAAACTTGGCATGTCCGCTACAGACTCTCACCAACTTTTACAGATGCCCCATAGAAAGCATTCTTTCTGGTTGGATCACAGCTCAGTCTGGGCTCCTGCTCTGCCCAAGACCACAAGGAACTACAAAAGGGTGGTGAATGTAGCCCCCAATCCCATCACACAAACCAGCCTCCCATCCATTGACTCTGTCTACACTTCCCGCTGCCTCGGGGAAAAGCAGCCGGTATAATCAAGGACCCCCCCCCCCGACACACCCCGGACATTCTCTCTCCCACCTTCTTCCATCGGGAAAAAGATACAAAAGTCTGAGGTCCCGTACCGACCGACTCAAGAACAGCTTCTTCCCTGCTGCTGTCAGACTTTTGAATGGACCGACCTCACATTAAGCTGATCTTTCTCTACACCCTCGCTGTGACTGTAACACTACATTCTGCACCCTCTCCTTCTCTATGAACGATATGCTTTGTCTGTATAGTACATAAGAACATAAGAAATAGGAGCAGGAGTAGGCCATCTAGCCCTTCGAGCCTGCCCCGCCATTCAATAAGATCATGGCTGATCTGTCGTGTCTCAGTTCCACATTCCCGCCCTCTCCCCATAACCCTTAATCCCCTCTCTTATCAAAAACCCATCAACCTGCGTCTTAAAAATATTTAGCGAGGCAGCCTCCACCACTTCAACGGGCAGAGAATTCCAGAGATTCACCACCCTTTGAGTGAAGAAGTTCCTCCTCAACTCCGTTCTAAACCGCCTCCCCTTTATCTTGAGGCTGTGCCCCCTAGTCCTACTGTCCTTTCTGAGTGGGAAGAGTCTCTCCACCTCTATCCTATCCATCCCATTCATCATCTTATACGTCTCAATGAGATCTCCCCTCATTCTTCTAAACTCTAACGAGTACAAGCCTAGTTTATTCAGCCTCTCCTCATAGCTCAACCCCCTCAACTCCGGTATCAGCCTAGTAAACCTCCTCTGCACTCCCTCCAAGGCCAAAATATCCTTGCGTAAGTACGGCGCCCAAAACTGCACACAGTACTCCAGCTGCGGCCTCACCAATGCCCTATACAGCTGCAGCAAGACCTCCCTACTTTTATATTCAATCCCCCTCGCTATGAAGGCCAGCATCCCATTCGCCTTCCTGACCACCTGCTGCACCTGCAAGCTGGGTTTTTGCGACTCATGCACAAGGACCCCGAGGTCCCTCTGCACCATCGCCTGCTGCAGTTTTTCGCCCCGTAAGTAATAGTCCTTCCTACCATTATTCCTACCAAAGTGGACCACCTCGCACTTGCCAACATTAAATTCCATTTGCCAGTTCCTGGCCCATTCGCCCAGCCTATCTAGATCCTTCTGTAGACTCTCCACACCCTCCGCACAATTTGCCCAGCCCAATCTACTTTTCCCTCAAACCTCCTCCAAGCCTCCCACCCCTTGATTATCGGCTCTCAACCGAAGGGAGCAGGGTCTTTCGATTCACTCTATTCACACCCCTTGATTTTACACGCTGCAATTAAGTCTCCCCTCAACCTTCTCTCTTTCAAAGAAAACAATCCTCCTTTTTCTAATCTCTCACCATAATTAAAATGCTCCAGTCCAGGTATCGTCGCAAAAATCTCCTCTCTAATGTAAACACATCTTTCATACAGTGTGATGACCAAACCTGCATGCAGTCCTCCAGCTCTGTGGCTTAACCAGTGTTTTATACAATTCTAGCATAACTTCCCAGCTCGAAAATTCAATGCCTCAACTAATAAAGGCAAGATGAGGGATCCTGAGAAACTCAGTAGTGAGGGGAGACTGTGTAGACTGGGGCTATACTCACTGAAATTCAGAAGAATGAGGGGAGGTCTTATAGAAACATACAAGATTACGAAGGAAAGAAACAATATTCTACACAATATCCCATTACATGTGACAATAATAAATCTCTCCCTCTCATAGCCCTTGGAAGTTTTTCTTTGAGACTGTATCTCCATATTTCTGACTCTCTTAGTCTGTTGCAACCCTCCCCTGCCTCTCTATCCCTCTGAAAGTTGCTTAATGGGGCCTCCTCCTGTTCCTGTGTAACAGGCTGGAGAAGGGGCTGAATGGCCTCATTCTGTTCCTGTGTAACAGGCTGGAGAAGGGGCCGAATGACCTCCTCCTGTTCCCGTGTAACAGGCTGGAGAAGGGGCTGAATGGCCTCCTCCTGTTCCTGTGTAACAGGCTGGAGAAGGGGCCGAATGGCCTCCTCCTGTTCCCGTGTAACAGGCTGGAGAAGGGGCCGAATGGCCTCCTCCTGTTCTGACTTTCACCCACAGGAAATATTAATTTGGAGAATCCAAGAGACTGCAGCAAAGATTTGAAAATAGCACCTTTATTGATGATGACTCGTTAGAAGATTTCTTTTTAATAAATAAATTAAATAACATCTTGAATAAATAAATATTAATTAGTGTGGTGACAAAGTAGTGGAATTGGACAGAGTTATGTCCAATATCTCAGTGTCAGCAACCCTGGCTGATTTCCCCTCTCTCTCTCTCTCTAACCCAGGGATCACTGGACAGTGATCAGGAGCAGGAACCCTGGCTGATTTCCCCCCTCTCTCTCTCTCTAACCCAGGGATCACTGGACAGTGATCAGGAGCAGGAACCCTGGCTGATTTCCCCTCTCTCTCTCTCTAACCCAGGGATCACTGGACAGTGATCAGGAGCAGGAACCCTGGCTGATTTCCCCTCTCTCTCTCTCTCTAACCCAGGGATCACTGGACAGTGATCAGGAGCAGGAACCCTGGCTGATTTCCCCTCTCTCTCTCTAACCCAGGGATCACTGGACAGTGATCAGGAGCAGGAACCCTGGCTGATTTCCCCTCTCTCTCTCTAACCCAGGGATCACTGGACAGTGATCAGGAGCAGGAACCCTGGCTGATTTCCCCCCTCTCTCTCTCTAACCCAGGGATCACTGGACAGTGATCAGGAGCAGGAACCCTGGCTGATTTCCCCTCTCTCTCTCTCTAACCCAGGGATCACTGGACAGTGATCAGGAGCAGGAACCCTGGCTGATTTCCCCCCTCTCTCTCTCTAACCCAGGGATCACTGGACAGTGATCAGGAGCAGGAACCCTGGCTGATTTCCCCTCTCTCTCTCTCTAACCCAGGGATCACTGGACAGTGATCAGGAGCAGGAACCCTGGCTGATTTCCTCTCTCTCTCTAACCCAGGGATCACTGGACAGTGATCAGGAGCAGGAACCCTGGCTGATTTCCCCTCTCTCTCTCTCTCTAACCCAGGGATCACTGGACAGTGATCAGGAGCAGGAACCCTGGCTGATTTCCCCTCTCTCTCTCTAACCCAGGGATCACTGGACAGTGATCAGGAGCAGGAACCCTGGCTGATTTCCCCTCTCTCTCTCTCTAACCCAGGGATCACTGGACAGTGATCAGGAGCAGGAACCCTGGCTGATTTCCCCCCTCTCTCTCTAACCCAGGGATCACTGGACAGTGATCAGGAGCAGGAACCCTGGCTGATTTCCCCTCTCTCTCTCTAACCCAGGGATCACTGGACAGTGATCAGGAGCAGGAACCCTGGCTGATTTCCCCTCTCTCTCTCTCTAACCCAGGGATCACTGGACAGTGATCAGGAGCAGGAACCCTGGCTGATTTCCCCTCTCTCTCTCTAACCCAGGGATCACTGGACAGTGATCAGGAGCAGGAACCCTGGCTGATTTCCCCTCTCTCTCTCTCTAACCCAGGGATCACTGGACAGTGATCAGGAGCAGGAACCCTGGCTGATTTCCCCTCTCTCTCTCTCTAACCCAGGGATCACTGGACAGTGATCAGGAGCAGGAACCCTGGCTGATTTCCCCCCTCTCTCTCTAACCCAGGGATCACTGGACAGTGATCAGGAGCAGGAACCCTGGCTGATTTCCCCTCTCTCTCTCTAACCCAGGGATCACTGGACAGTGATCAGGAGCAGGAACCCTGGCTGATTTCCCCTCTCTCTCTCTCTAACCCAGGGATCACTGGACAGTGATCAGGAGCAGGAACCCTGGCTGATTTCCCCTCTCTCTCTCTCTAACCCAGGGATCACTGGACAGTGATCAGGAGCAGGAACCCTGGCTGATTTCCCCCCTCTCTCTCTAACCCAGGGATCACTGGACAGTGATCAGGAGCAGGAACCCTGGCTGATTTCCCCTCTCTCTCTCTAACCCAGGGATCACTGGACAGTGATCAGGAGCAGGAACCCTGGCTGATTTCCCCTCTCTCTCTCTAACCCAGGGATCACTGGACAGTGATCAGGAGCAGGAACCCTGGCTGATTTCCCCTCTCTCTCTCTAACCCAGGGATCACTGGACAGTGATCAGGAGCAGGAACCCTGGCTGATTTCCCCTCTCTCTAACCCAGGGATCACTGGACAGTGATCAGGAGCAGGAACCCTGGCTGATTTCCCCTCTCTCTAACCCAGGGATCACTGGACAGTGATCAGGAGCAGGAACCCTGGCTGATTTCCCCTCTCTCTAACCCAGGGATCACTGGACAGTGATCAGGAGCAGGAACCCTGGCTGATTTCCCCTCTCTCTAACCCAGGGATCACTGGACAGTGATCAGGAGCAGGAACCCTGGCTGATTTCCTCTCTCTCTCTCTAACCCAGGGATCACTGGACAGTGATCAGGAGCAGGAACCCTGGCTGATTTCCCCCCTCTCTCTCTAACCCAGGGATCACTGGACAGTGATCAGGAGCAGGAACCCTGGCTGATTTCCTCTCTCTCTCTCTCTCTAACCCAGGGATCACTGGACAGTGATCAGGAGCAGGAACCCTGGCTGATTTCCCCTCTCTCTCTCTCTAACCCAGGGATCACTGGACAGTGATCAGGAGCAGGAACCCTGGCTGATTTCCCCTCTCTCTCTCTCTCTAACCCAGGGATCACTGGACAGTGATCAGGAGCAGGAACCCTGGCTGATTTCCCCTCTCTCTCTCTCTAACCCAGGGATCACTGGACAGTGATCAGGAGCAGGAACCCTGGCTGATTTCCCCTCTCTCTCTAACCCAGGGATCACTGGACAGTGATCAGGAGCAGGAACCCTGGCTGATTTCCCCCTCTCTCTCTCTAACCCAGGGATCACTGGACAGTGATCAGGAGCAGGAACCCTGGCTGATTTCCTCTCTCTCTCTCTCTAACCCAGGGATCACTGGACAGTGATCAGGAGCAGGAACCCTGGCTGATTTCCCCCCTCTCTCTAACCCAGGGATCACTGGACAGTGATCAGGAGCAGGAACCCTGGCTGATTTCCCCTCTCTCTCTCTCTAACCCAGGGATCACTGGACAGTGATCAGGAGCAGGAACCCTGGCTGATTTCCCCTCTCTCTCTCTCTCTAACCCAGGGATCACTGGACAGTGATCAGGAGCAGGAACCCTGGCTGATTTCCCCCTCTCTCTCTCTAACCCAGGGATCACTGGACAGTGATCAGGAGCAGGAACCCTGGCTGATTTCCTCTCTCTCTCTCTCTAACCCAGGGATCACTGGACAGTGATCAGGAGCAGGAACCCTGGCTGATTTCCCCCCTCTCTCTAACCCAGGGATCACTGGACAGTGATCAGGAGCAGGAACCCTGGCTGATTTCCCCTCTCTCTCTCTCTAACCCAGGGATCACTGGACAGTGATCAGGAGCAGGAACCCTGGCTGATTTCCCCTCTCTCTCTCTCTCTCTAACCCAGGGATCACTGGACAGTGATCAGGAGCAGGAACCCTGGCTGATTTCCCCTCTCTCTCTCTCTCTAACCCAGGGATCACTGGACAGTGATCAGGAGCAGGAACCCTGGCTGATTTCCCCTCTCTCTAACCCAGGGATCACTGGACAGTGATCAGGAGCAGGAACCCTGGCTGGTCTCCCCTCTGTCCACTCTGGACCTGGGGCAGTTTTTGTCCTGTCTCCACCCCGTGTTTCCAAGGTGTTCTGTCCCTCAGCAGTTCCTCATGTCTTCTTGGCCTCCCGATCTCTCACCCATTCTTTGCTGGGTCATTGACCTCAGAATCTGGGCGCCCTGGTGACAGGCTTGGGGGCCTAGTTCGGGGCCTGCTCTGGGCTTCCAGCGTCTGACCTCTGTCCCGCCAGCAA
The DNA here is from genome assembly GCF_965287045.1 of Carcharhinus amblyrhynchos. Classification (NCBI taxonomy): domain Eukaryota; kingdom Metazoa; phylum Chordata; class Chondrichthyes; order Carcharhiniformes; family Carcharhinidae; genus Carcharhinus; species Carcharhinus amblyrhynchos. Next base: position 17,267 of record NW_027650933.1, read on the forward strand.
AGGAGGAGGACAATTCCTGCCCCTTTCTACCCATCTTTCCCCTGCACTCCTGATCCTCTTCCTTCACAAAGCACCCCCTCACACCCCCCCCCCCGCCCCCAAACAACACCCCACAGCCCATTACAAATAGTCGGCCATCTTGAATTGAAGACGATCACGTGACCACACTCGCCAACCTGCCCTGGGTGCAGTGGGCATTCGGATCTTGGCTGGTGGCATCTTGGTTTGGGTGGTGAAGGGGGGGGGGGGGTGGGTTTTGAGGGGGGGGGGGGGGACGCGGTTTTCAGTCCGTGTGACCTTTCACCTCCGCCCTTCTAGGTCATTGGGACGGAGACCGAGGGTTGCGGGGAGAAGGGAGGGGGCACTCGGCAGAGGAAGCAGGAATGTTTGTGTGTGTGTGTGAGGTCAGGTGGGTGTTAGTTAACGGCAGACCGGTGCGACCATCCAGCAAGGGTCCAAGTTCACAAGCCCCGATAGTCCAGCCGGCTCACCAGGCCCCCGAGGCGTTTCTTCAGGCGATTGAAGTCTTTGGCCGATCTCAGCAGCCAGCCCTCCAGCTCCCTCATCAGCCAGAAGTGGTCTAACTTGCGGAGGAATTCGGTGGGGGGGCCGCCCCGTGCCCGGGCCCCTGGCGGAGGGGGCAGAGTGGGGGGTTCCGGGTAGCCCAGCGAGGTGACCAGGCCGGTGATGGAGATGGTCAGGCCCTGGACGCTGGTGCAGAAATGCTGGAAGGTGCGTCTCAGGGTGGGGCTGGCCAGCTCTCGGTTCACGTCACTCAGGCACCGCAGGAGGAGGCTGTAGGCCCGCAGGTTCTCCATCAATCGCAGCTGGTCATCCAGGTTACGCCACACACTGACCTCCAGCGTGGCGCTGGGCACGCCCTCCGTCTGGTTCAACCGCGGAGGGTCAAAGTCTGGGTTGTCAAACGGGGGGCCCAGGTAGTCCATCTGCGTGGGGGACAAAGAGAGACGGTCAACAGGGGAGCCAGGACAGGGTGAACAGCAGCGGGGGAACCTCAACACCCTTATATCCTTGGACACTAAGGGGCAATTTAGCATGGCCAATCCACCCTAACCTACACATCTTTGGACACTAAGGGACAATTTAGCACAGCCAATCCACCCTAACCTACACATCTTTGGACACTAAGGGACAATTTAGCACAGCCAATCCACCCTAACCTACACATCTTTGGACACTAAGGGACAATTTAGCACAGCCAATCCACCCTAACCTACACATCTTTGGACACTAAGGGGCAATTTAGCATGGCCAATCCACCTAACCTACACATCTTTGGACACTAAGGGGCAATTTAGCATGGCCAATCCACCTAACCTACACATCTTTGGACACTAAGGGACAATTTAGCACAGCCAATCCACCCTAACCTACACATCTTTGGACACTAAGGGACAATTTAGCACAGCCAATCCACCCTAACCTACACATCTTTGGACACTAAGGGACAATTTAGCACAGCCAATCCACCCTAACCTACACATCTTTGGACACTAAGGGGCAATTTAGCATGGCCAATCCACCTAACCTACACATCTTTGGACACTAAGGGGCAATTTAGCATGGCCAATCCACCTAACCTACACATCTTTGGACACTAAGGGGCAATTTAGCATGGCCAATCCACCCTAACCTACACATCTTTGGACACTAAGGGACAATTTAGCATGGCCAATCCACCCTAACCTGCACATCTTTGGACACTAAGGGACAATTTAGCATGGCCAATCCCCCTAACCTGCACATCTTTGGACACTAAGGGACAATTTAGCATGGCCAATCCACCCTAACCTACACATCTTTGGACACTAAGGGACAATTTAGCATGGCCAATCCACCCTAACCTACACATCTTTGGAAACTAAGGGATAATTTAGCATGGCCAATCCACCCTAACCTACACATCTTTGGAAACTAAGGGATAATTTAGCATGGCCAATCCACCCTAACCTGCACATCTTTGGACACTAAGGGACAATTTAGCATGGCCAATCCACCCTAACCTGCACATCTTTGGACACTAAGGGACAATTTAGCACGGCCAATCCACCCTAACCTGCACATCTTTGGACTGTGGGAGGAAACCGGAGCACCCGGAGGAAACCCACATAGACATGGGGAGAACATGCAGACTCCACACAGACAGTGACCCAAGCCAGGAATCGAACCCGGGTCCCTGACACTGTGAGGGAACAGCATTGACCGCTGTGCCACCGTGCGCCCAAAACAAGGGCTCCCTCGTTCCATTTTGACCCCTTCTTGACCCGTCCCCCTTCCTCACTAACTCTTCCCTGTCCTTGTCTTTGGGTACCTGCCCAGCAGATATCTCATTGTTCTCCTGGTTGGTCTGACGCACTATCTCACCCTCCCTCAAACTTGGGGTTGACGTTGGGTCAGTGTTTGGTTCTGGGGTGTTTTGTGTTGATTTTGGAATTGAAGGTATCGAGTGGTTATCTAAACACCTTGCACTGAATGGGCCACCAGGAAAGAGTGATCATAACATGCTCAGATTCTCAGAGTGGTCTAGTTAAGCCCAAAAGCCCTAAAACCAGAACAAGGCAAGCTCCCTTGGTATTTCGGGTGAGATAGCAAAGTTGTATGACAAAGACACAAAATAACAGTTGTTGTTAAGCAGTGAAAGGGGAATCAGTAAATGGATTTCCAAAAGGATTCATTAAGATTAGTACTAAAACACAAGAGTTCATGATGTTGGGGGTAATATGTTAGCACGGTGGCGGACAACTAACATACAGCATAGAGTCTGAAACTATAGGCTTGTTTTTAGGTTGGGAAGCAGTGACTAGTGGCATGATGGCACACTGATTAGCATTGGTGTCTCACGGTGCCGGGGACCCAGTTCGATACTGGCCTCAAGTCACCATCGGCCCAAGAGTCTGCACATTCTCCCCGGGTCTGCGTGGGTTTCCTCCGGGTGCTCCTGTTTCCCTCCCACAGTCCAACGATGTGCAGGTTAGGGGGGATTGGCCATGCTAAATTGCCCCTTAGTGTCCAAAGATGTGTAGGTTAGGGTGGATTGGCCATGCTAAATTGCCCCTTAGTGTCCAAAGATGTGTAGGTTAGGGTGGATTGGCCATGCTAAATTGCCCCTTAGTGTCCAAAGATGTGTAGGTTAGGGGGGATTGGCCATGCTAAATTGTCCCTTAGTGTCCAAAGATGTGTAGGTTAGGGGGATTGGCCATGCTAAATTGCCCCTTAGAGTCCAAAGATGTGTAGGTTAGGGTGGATTGGCCATGCTAAATTGCCCCTTAGTGTCCAAAGATGTGTAGGTTAGGGGGGATTGGCCATGCTAAATTGTCCCTTAGTGTCCAAAGATGTGTAGGTTAGGGGGATTGGCCATGCTAAATTGCCCCTTAGTGTCCAAAGATGTGTAGGTTAGGGTGGATTGGCCATGCTAAATTGGCCCTTAGTGTCCAAAGATGTGTAGGTTAGGGGGGATTGGCCATGCTAAATTGTCCCTTAGTGTCCAAAGATGTGTAGGTTAGGGGATTGGCCATGCTAAATTGCCCCTTAGAGTCCAAAGATGTGTAGGTTAGGGTGGATTGGCCATGCTAAATTGCCCCTTAGTGTCCAAAGATGTGTAGGTTAGGGGGGATTGGCCATGCTAAATTGTCCCTTAGTGTCCAAAGATGTGCAGGTTAGGGTGGATTGGCCATGCTAAATTGCCCCTTAGTGTCCAAAGATGTGCAGGTTAGGGTGGATTGGCCATGCTAAATTGCCCCTTAGTGTCCAAAGATGTGCAGGTTAGGGTGGATTGTCCATGCTAAATTGCCCCTTAGTGTCCAAAGATGTGCAGGTTAGGGTGGATTGTCCATGCTAAATTGTCCCTTAGTGTCCAAGGATGTGTAGGTTAGGGTGGATTGGCCATGCTAAATTGTCCCTTAGTGTCCAAAGATGTGTAGGTTAGGGGGATTGGCCGTGCTAAATTGTCCCTTAGTGTCCAAAGATGTGCAGGTTAGGGTGGATTGGCCATGCTAAATTGCCCCTTAGTATGAGGGGGGGGGGTTAGCGAGGGTAAATGATGGGCTTGTGGGGATTTTGCCTGTGTTGAATTGTGAGTCAGGCTCGCTGGGCCGAATGGCCTCCTTCTACACTGTAGGAATGGTGAAAGGTGAGAGGTCACGCAGAAGATCATGAGGGGGTCAGGAGAGGAGGAATGAGGGGGTCGGCTTCTCGCTGAGGCTCAGTGAGGCCTCAAGCATTGAGGTGGGGGCATCAGGACGGGGTCAATGCCAGGGTGAAGGGGGTAACGGGGGTCAGGTTAGGGGTCAATTGGGACAAAGGGCATCAGAGGGAGGATCGGACTGGGGACAGGGCGTTGGGGCTGGAGCCTGGGGTCAGTGAGGGGTTAAGCCGGGGTGTTGGTGAGCGGTGAGCGAGCTCTCCGGATGCTGGTACTTACATAGTTGAGGCTGAGAACTTGCAGCTGCCTCTCCAGGTATTTGGTTAGTTCGTATGTCTTCTGGATGGACATCCCGATGGAACCATCCCGGAGGTGGAGGGCACAAACTTCCCGAACATTGAGGAGCAGAGAAACCAGGACCACCGAGAAAATCCCTGGAAAGAGAGGAGGAGAGGGTCACTCCGGAACCAGCAGAGGAGGGAGTAACTCCAGACACCTAGGACCCAGACACCTGGGACCCAGACATCCAGGAGCCAGACACCTGGGACCCAGACACCTGGGACCCAGACACCTGGGACCCAGACATCCAGGAGCCAGACACCTGGGACCCAGACACCTGGGACCCAGACACCTGGGACCCAGACATCCAGGAGCCAGACACCTGGGACCCAGACACCTGGGACCCAGACATCCAGGAGCCAGACACCTGGGACCCAGACACACATAAGAACATAAGAAATAGGAGCAGGAGTAGGCCATCTAGCCCTTCGAGCCTGCCCCGCCATTCAATAAGATCATGGCTGATCTGTCGTGGCTCAGTTCCACATTCCCGCCCTCTCCCCATAACCCTTAATCCCCTCTCTTATCAAAAACCCATCAACCCGCGTCTTAAAAATATTTAGCGAGGCAGCCTCCACCACTTCAACGGGCAGAGAATTCCAGAGATTCACCACCCTTTGAGTGAAGAAGTTCCTCCTCAACTCCGTTCTAAACCTCCCCCCTTTATCTTGAGGCTGTGCCCCCTAGTCCTACTGTCCTTTCTGAGCGGGAAGAATCTCTCCACCTCTATCCTATCCATCCCATTCATCATCTTATACGTCTCAATGAGATCTCCCCTCATTCTTCTAAACTCTAACGAGTACAAGCCTAGTTTATTCAGCCTCTCCTCATAGCTCAACCCCCTCAACTCCGGTATCAGCCTAGTAAACCTCCTCTGCACTCCCTCCAAGGCCAAAATATCCTTGCGTAAGTATGGTGACCAAAACTGCACACAGTACTCCAGCTGCGGCCTCACCAATGCCCTATACAGCTGCAGCAAGACCTCCCTGCTTTTATATTCAATCCCCCTCGCTATGAAGGCCAGCATCCCATTCGCCTTCCTGACCACCTGCTGCACCTGCAAGCTGGGTTTTTGCGACTCATGCACAAGGACCCCGAGGTCCCTCTGCACCGTCGCCTGCTGCAGTTTTTCTCCACATAAGTAATAGTCCTTCCTACCATTCTTCCTACCAAAGTGGACCACCTCGCACTTGCCAACATTAAATTCCATTTGCGTTCCTGCCCATTCGCCCAGCCTATCTAGATCCTTCTGCAGGCTCTCCACACCCTCAGACCCAGACACCTGGGACCCAGACAGCCGGGAGCCAGACTCCTGGGACCCAGATACCTGGGACCCAGACAGCCGGGACACAGACACTGGAGTCCCCGCCACTCAGACACAGAGCAGTGTGGGGGCCCATCACAGCAGGAGAGAAATACTCGGAAACGATAAGAATCTGAACTTTTCCGAAGTTTATTTATTGGTGTGAAAATCCCCGAGTCCTCCACGTTCCGATTCCTGCTCGGACACACTGAGGGAGAATTTAACACGGCCAATCCACCCTAACCCGCATGTCTTTCAGACTGTGGGAGGAAACCGGGGCACCAGGAGGCAACCCACGCAGACACGGGGAGAATGTGCAGACTCCGCACAGACAGTGACCCGAGGCTGGGAATCGAACCCGGGTCCCTGGTGCTGTGAGACAGCAGTGCTAACCCACTGTGTCACCGTGCTGTCCTTGGAGAGAGAGAGAGTGAAAGACAGAGACAGACAGAGAGAGAAAGACAGAGAGAGAGAGACAGACAGACAGACAGAGAGAGAGACAGACAGACAGAGAGACAGAGAGAGAAAGACAGAGAGAGAGAGAGAGACAGAGAGAGAGACAGAGAGACAGAGAGAGACAGAGAAGAGAGAGAGAGAGAGACAGAGAGACAGAGAGACAGAGAGACAGAGAGAGACAGAGAGAGAGACAGAGAGAGAGAGAGACAGAGAGAGACAGAGAGAGAGAGAGACAGAGAGAAAGACAGAGAGAGAGAGAGACGAGAGAGAGACAGAGAGAGAGAGAGAGACAGAGAGAAAGAGAGAGAGACAGAGAGAGAGAGAGACAGAGAGAGACAGAGAGACAGAGAGACAGAGAGAGAGACAGAGAGAGAGAGAGACAGAGAGAGAGAGAGACAGAGAGAGACAGAGAGACAGAGAGAGAGAGAGACAGAGAGAGAGAGAGAGAGAGAGAGACAGAGAGAGAGACAGAGAGAGAGAGAGAGAGAGAGAGACAGAGGTTACTGGAGGATAAGCCCCAACAATATCAGATTGATATTGTGCTTTTCTTCTCATTGAAAACTTAGATAATCCATCGATTATACAATTTTATCTAATGGCACTATTCGACAGTGCGGCACTCCCTCAGCACTGACCTCTGACAGTGCGGCGCTCCCTCAGCACTGACCTCTGACAGTGCGGCACTCCCTCAGCACTGACCCTCTGACAGTGCGGCGCTCCCTCAGCACTGACCCTCTGACAGTGCGGCACTCCCTCAGCACTGACCCTCTGACAGTGCGGCGCTCCCTCAGCACTGACCCTCTGACAGTGCGGCACTCCCTCAGCACTGACCCTCGACAGTGCGGCACTCCCTCAGCACTGACCCTCTGACAGTGCGGCACTCCTCAGCACTGACCCTCTGACAGTGCGGCGCTCCCTCAGCACTGACCCTCTGACAGTGCGGCACTCCCTCAGCACTGACCCTCTGACAGTGCGGCACTCCCATCAGCACTGACCCTCTGACGGTGCGGCACTCCCTCAGCACTGACCCTCTGACAGTGCGGCACTCCCTCAGCACTGACCCTCTGACAGTGCGGCACTCCCTCAGCACTGACCCTCTGACAGTGCGGCGCTCCCTCAGCACTGACCCTCTGACAGTGCGGCGCTCCCTCAGCACTGACCCTCTGACAGTGCGGCACTCCCTCAGCACTGACCCTCTGACAGTGCGGCGCTCCCTCAGCACTGATCCTCTGACAGTGCGGCACTCCCTCAGCACTGACCCTCTGACAGTGCGGCGCTCCCTCAGCACTGACCCTCTGACAGTGCGGCGCTCCCTCAGCACTGACCCTCTGACAGTGCGGCGCTCCCTCAGCACTGACCCCTCTGACAGTGCGGCGCTCCCTCAGCACTGACAGTGTGTGAGTGAAGGAATTCTCGAGTTGGTGGATGTCTGAGTGAGCGAGAATGGCAGCGTCTCTGAGTGAGAAGTGAGTGGGATTGAGAGTGTGAGTGAGAACATGAGTGACGAGGGTGAGTGGGACAGGTGAGTGATCAGACACAGGAGCAGAATGAGGCCACTCGGCCCATCGAGTCTGCTCCCCCATTCAATCATGGCTGATATTTTTCTCATCCCCATTCTCCTGCCTTTTCCCCATAACCCCTGATCCCCTTATTAATCAGGGACCGATCTATCTCTGCCTTAAAGACACTCAGTGACCCGGCCTCCTCTGTGGCAAAGAGTTCCACACATTCCCCACCCTCTGGCTGAAGAAATTCCTCCCCATCTCTGTTTTAAAGGAGTGTCCCTTTACCCTGAGGTTGTTCCTCTGGTTCTAGTTTTTCCTACTAGTGGAAACACCCTCTCCCCGTCCACTCTATCCAGGGCCTCGCAGTATCCTGTAAGTTTCAATAAGATCCCCCCATCATCCTTCTAAACTCCATCGAGTACAGACCCAGAGTCCTCAACCCGTTCCTCATCCGACAAGCTCTTCATTCCAGGGATCATTTCCTGTGAACCTCCTCTGGACCCTTTCCAAGACCAGCACATCCTTCCTTAGATACGGGGCCCAAAACTGCTCACAATACTCCAAATGGGGTCTGACCCGAGCCTTATCCAGCCTCAGAAGTCCATCCCTGCTCTTGTATTCTAGCCCTCTCGACATGAATGCTAACATTGTATTTACCTTCCTAACTGCCGACTGAACCAGCACGTTAACCTGGAGAGAATCTTGAACAAGGATTCCCAAATCCCTCTGTGTTTCTGATTTCCTGAGCCTTTCCCCATTTAGAAAATAGTCTGTTCCTCGTTTCCTCTTTCCAAAGTGCAGAACCTCACACTTTTCCACATTAAATTCCATCTGCCCCTTCTTTACCCACTCCCCCTCACCTGTCCAAGTCCCTCTGCAGCTCCCCCCCCCACCCGGCTTCCCCAATACTACCTGATGATGAGAATCTGAGTGAGAATGAGTGAGTGAGAGAATGAGTGAGTGAGGTGAGAGAATGAGTGAGTGAGAGAATGAATGAGTGTGAGAATGAATGAGTATGAGAATGAATGAGTGTGAGAATGAATGAGTGTGAGAATGAATGAGTATGAGAATGAATGAGTGTGAGAATGAATGAGTATGAGAATGAATGAGTGTGAGAATGAATGAGTGTGAGATGAATGAGTGTGTGAGAGAAAGTGAGTGAGAATGTGTTGTGAGTGAGAAAGCGAGTGAGAAAGCGAGTGAGTGAGAATGCGTAAGTGAGAATGCGTAAGTGAGAATGCGTGAGCATGCGTAAGTGAGAAAATGTGTGAGCGAGAATGAGAGTGAGCGAGAATGAGAGTGAGCGTGAAAGAGTGTGAGCGAGAATGAGAGTGAGCGTGAAAGAGTGTGAGCGAGAATGAGAGTGAGCGAGAATGAGAGTGAGCGAGAATGACGTGAGCGAGAATGAGCGTGAGCGAGAATGAGAGTGAGCGTGAAAGAGTGTGAGCGAGAATGAGAGTGAGCGTGAAAGTGTTGTGAGCGAGAATGAGAGTGAGCGAGAATGAGAGTGAGCGAGAATGAGAGTGAGCGAGAATGAGAGTGAGCGAGAATGAGCGCGAGCGAGAATGAGAGTGAGCGTGAAAGAGTGTGAGCGAGAATGAGAGTGAGCGTGAAAGAGTGTGAGCGAGAATGAGAGTGAGCGAGAATGAGAGTGAGCGAGAATGAGAGTGAGCGAGAATGAGAGTGAGCGAGAAGAAGTGAGCGAGAATGAGCGTGTGAAGGTGAGTGGGAATGAGAAACAGTGAGATAATATTTAGCAGTGAGATAATGAATTAGAATGTGAATATGATAAACCGATCGAGAAACAGGAAGGATGTGGGAAAGAGCGATAGTGAGAATGTTTCAGTGAAAGAGTGAGAGAGAGTGTGTGTACCAGAGCGATGGAGTGTGAGATCGAGAGACAGAGAGCGAGACAGACTGAGACAAAGGGAGGAGAGAGGGAGATGGAGCTGGGGAGAGAGAGAGAGAGCTGGGGAGAGAGAGAGAGACGGGGAGAGAGAGAGAGAGAGCTGGGGAGAGAGAGAGAGCTGGGAAAGAGAGAGAGACAGGGAGAGAGAGAGAGAGAGACGGAGAGAGAGAGAGAGAGAGAGAGAGAGAGAGAGAGAGACGGAGACGGGGAGAGAGAGAGAGACGGGAGAGAGAGAGAGAGACGGGGAGAGAGAGAGAGAGAGACGGGAGAGAGAGAGAGAGAGACGGGAGAGAGAGAGAGAGACGGGGGAGAGAGAGAGAGAGAGACGGGGAGAGAGAGAGAGAGAGACGGGGAGAGAGAGAGAGAGACGGGGAGAGAGAGAGAGAGACGGGGGAGAGAGAGAGAGAGACGGGGAGAGAGAGAGAGAGAGACGGGGAGAGAGAGAGAGAGACGGGGAGAGAGAGAGAGACGGGGAGAGAGAGAGAGACGGGGAGAGAGAGGAGAGACGGGGAGAGAGAGAGAGAGCGGGGAGAGAGAGAGAGAGACGGGGAGAGAGAGAGAGAGAGGGAGAGAGGGGAGAGACGGGGAGAGAGAGAGAGAGACGGAGAGAGAAGAGAGACGGGGAGAGGGAGAGAGAGACGGGGAGAGAGAGACGGGGAGAGAGAGACGGGGAGAGAGAGAGATGGGGGAGATCAGGGGAGAAGATGGGAAAGGAGAAATGGGGAGAGAGAGAGAGAGAGACGGGGAGAGAGAGAGAGACGGGGAGAGAGAGAGAGAGACGGGGAGAGAGGAGAGAGAGAAACAGGCAGAGAGAGGGGAAATGGAGACAGAGAGAGAGTGACAGAGAAAGAGAGAGAGAACCAGAGATTAAGTGAGTGTGATGAGAAGAAGGATTGGCAGTCTGAGAGTCAGAGTTTAGTGGTTGTTGACCGAGAATAGATTGACATTGCAAACATGACGACAAGAAAACTAAAACAAGAAGGGACAGAGTGAGAAATCTGTGTGTGAGAGAGAGAGAGAGGGATTGAGTGGGAGAGAGTGAGAGACAGAGTCACAGATTGACAGAGAGAGACCGAGTGTGAGAGAGTTAGATTTCGAGAAAGTGAGAGAGAGAAAGTGAGTGAGACTGAGAAAAAGGGAGAGTGAGGGATTGAATGAGAAAGTGATTGTGGGAGCTTGAGAGAGTGAAAGAGAGAGTTTGAGTGAGAGACAGACTCAGAGATTGCGAGAGAGATTGAGTAAGAAAATGAGAGAGAGAGAGAAATTGAGTGAGAGGGAGTCAGAGATTGATTAAGAGACTGAGTTAGTGTGTGAGAGAGATTGAGTGAGAAAGTGAGAGAGAGATTAAGTTACTGAGAGATTGAGAGAGAGATTGAGTAAGTGAGATTGAGAGAGAGAGAGACGGAGTTAGTCGGATTGAGAAAGAAGAGAGACATTGAGAGAGAGAGACACACACATTAAATTAGTGAGAGATTGAGAGAGAGAGGTTTTGACTTAGTGAGAGAGGGATTGAGTTAGTGAGAGAGGGATTGAGTTAGTGAGACAGGGATTGACTTAGTGAGACAGGGATTGACTTAGTGAGAGAGGGATTGACTTAGTGAGAGAGGGGTTGACTTAGTGAGAGAGGGGATTGAGTTAGTGAGAGGGGGATTGAGTTAGTGAGAGAGGGGTTGAGTTAGTGGGAGAGGGGTTGAGTTAGTGAGAGGGGGATTGAGTTAGTGAGAGAGGGATTGAGTTAGTGAGAGGGGGATTGAGTTAGTGAGAGAGGGGTTGAGTTAGTGAGAGAGGGATTGAGTGAGAGAGGGATTGAGTTAGTGAGAGGGGGATTGAGTTAGTGAGAGAGGGATTGGGTTAGTGAGAGAGGGATTGAGTTAGTGAGAGAGGGATTGAGTTAGTGAGAGAGGGGTTGAGTTAGTGAGAGAGGGATTGAGTTAGTGAGAGGGGATTGAGTTAGTGAGAGAGGGATTGAGTTAGTGAGACAGGGATTGAGTTAGTGAGACAGGGATTGAGTTAGTGAGTGAGGGATTGAGTTAGTGAGAGAGGGATTGAGTTAGTGAGTGAGGGATTGAGTTAGTGAGAGAGGGATTGAGTTAGTGAGAGAGGGATTGAGTTAGTGAGAGAGGGATTGAGTTAGTGAGAGAGGGATTGAGTTAGTGAGAGAGGGATTGGGTTAGTGAGAGAGGGATTGAGTTAGTGAGAGAGGGGTTGAGTTAGTGAGAGGGGGATTGAGTTAGTGAGAGGGGGATTGAGTTAGTGAGAGGGGGATTGAGTTAGTGAGAGAGGGATTGGGTTAGTGAGAGGGGGATTGGGTTAGTGAGAGAGGGATTGGGTTAGTGAGAGAGGGATTGAGTTAGTGAGAGAGGGATTGAGTTAGTGAGAGAGGGATTGAGTTAGTGAGAGAGGGGTTGAGTTAGTGAGAGGGGGATTAGGTTAGTGAGAGAGGGATTGGGTTAGTGAGAGAGGGATTGAGTTAGTGAGAGGGGGATTGAGTTAGTGAGAGGGGGATTGAGTTAGTGAGAGAGGGGTTGAGTTAGTGAGAGGGGGATTGGGTTAGTGAGAGGGGGATTGGGTTAGTGAGAGAGGGGTTGAGTTAGTGAGAGGGGGATTATTGCGTTAGTGAGAGGGGGATTGCGTTAGTGAGAGAGGGATTGAGTTAGTGAGAGGTGGATTGGGTTAATGAGAGAGGGATTGGGTTAGTGAGAGAGGGATTGAGTTAGTGAGAGGGGGATTGGGTTAGTGAGAGAGGGATTGGGTTAGTGAGAGGGGGATTGAGTTAGTGAGAGGGGGATTGAGTTAGTGAGAGAGGGATTGAGTTAGTGAGAGAGGGATTGAGTTAGTGAGAGGGGGATTGAGTTAGTGAGAGAGGGGTTGAGTTAGTGAGAGGGGGATTGAGTTAGTGAGAGAGGGGTTGAGTTAGTGAGAGGGGGATTGAGTTAGTGAGAGGGGGATTGAGTTAGTGAGAGAGGGATTGAGTTAGTGAGAGGGGGATTGAGTTAGTGAGAGGGGGATTGAGTTAGTGAGAGGGGGGATTGAGTTAGTGAGAGGGGGGATTGAGTTAGTGAGAGAGGGGTTGAGTAGTGAGAGGGGGATTGAGTTAGTGAGAGAGGGATTGAGTTAGTGAGAGAGGGGATTGAGTTAGTGAGAGAGGGATTGAGTTAGTGAGAGAGGGATTGAGTTAGTGAGAGGGGGATTGAGTTAGTGAGAGGGGGATTGAGTTAGTGAGAGGGGGATTGAGTTAGTGAGAGAGGGATTGAGTTAGTGAGAGAGGGATTGAGTTAGTGAGAGGGGGATTGGGTTAGTGAGAGAGGGATTGAGTTAGTGAGAGAGGGGTTGAGTTAGTGAGAGGGGGATTGGGTTAGTGAGAGAGGGATTGGGTTAGTGAGAGAAGGATTGAGTTAGTGAGAGGGGGATTGGGTTAGTGAGAGAGGGATTGAGTTAGTGAGAGAGGGATTGAGTTAGTGAGAGAGGGGTTGAGTTAGTGAGAGAGGTATTGGGTTAGTGAGAGAGGGAATGAGTTAGTGAGAGAGGGATTGGGTTACTGAGAGAGGGATTGGTTAGTGAGAGAGGGATTGGGTTAGTGAGAGGAGGGATTGAGTTAGTTAGAGGGGGATTGAGTTAGTGAGAGAGGGATTGGGTTAGTGAGAGGGGGATTGGGTTAGTGAGAGAGGGATTGGGTTAGTGAGAGAGGGATTGAGTTAGTGAGAGAGGGATTGAGTTAGTGAGAGAGGGATTGAGTTAGTGAGAGAGGGGTTGAGTTAGTGAGAGAGGGATTGGGTTAGTGAGAGAGGGATTGAGTTAGTGAGAGGGGGATTGAAGTTAGTGAGAGAGGGATTGAGTTAGTGAGAGAGGGGATTGAGTTAGTGAGAGGGGAGATTGGGTTAGTGAGAGAGGGATTGGGTTAGTGACGAGAGGGATTGAGTTAGTGAGAGAGGGATTGGGTTAGTGAGAGAGGGATTGAGTTAGTGAGAGGGGGATTGAGTTAGTGAGAGAGGGATTGAGTTAGTGAGAGGGGGATTGAGTTAGTGAGAGAGGGATTGGGTTAGTGAGAGGGGGATTGAGTTAGTGAGAGGGGGATTGGGTTAGTGAGAGAGGGATTGGGTTAGTGAGAGAGGGATTGGGTTAGTGAGAGAGGGATTGGGTTAGTGAGAGAGGGATTGGGTTAGTGAGAGAGGGATTGGGTTAGTGAGAGAGGGATTGAGTTAGTGAGAGAGGGATTGAGTTAGTTGAGAGAGGGATTGGGTTAGTGAGAGAGGGATTGAGTTAGTGAGAGGGGGATTGAGTTAGTGAGAGAGGGATTGAGTTAGTGAGAGGGACTGGGTTAGTGAGAGAGGGATTGAGTTAGTGAGAGGGGGATAGGGTTAGTGAGAGAGGGATTGGGTTAGTGAGAGAGGGATTGGGTTAGGAGAGAGGGATTGGGTTAGTGAGAGAGGGATTGGGTTAGTGAGAGAGGGATTGAGTTAGTGAGAGGGGATTGAGTTAGTGAGAGAGGGATTGAGTTCGTGAGAGAGGGGTTGAGTTAGTGAGAGAGGGATTGGTTAGTGAGAGAGGGATTGGTTAGTGAGGGGGGGATTGAGTTAGTGAGAGGGGGATTGGGTTAGTGAGAGAGGGATTGAGTTAGTGAGAGAGGGATTGAGTTAGTGAGAGAGGGATAGGGTTAGTGAGAGAGGGGTTGAGTTAGTGAGAGAGGGATTGGGTTAGTGAGAGAGGGATTGAGTTAGTGAGAGAGGGGTTGAGTTAGTGAGAGGGGATTGGGTTAGTGAGAGAGGGATTGGGTTAGTGAGAGAAGGGATTGAGTTAGTGAGAGAGGGGTTGAGTTAGTGAGAGAGGGATTGAGTTAGTGAGAGAGGGATTTGGGTTAGTGAGAGAGGGGTTGAGGTAGTGAGAGAGGGATTGGGTTAGTGAGAGAGGGATTGAGTTAGTGAGAGAGGGGTTGAGTTAGTGAGAGGGGGATTGAGTTAGTGAGAGAGGGATTGAGTTAGTGAGAGAGGGATTGGGTTAGTGAGAGAGGGTTGAGTTAGTGAGAGAGGGATTGGGTTAGTGAGAGAGGGATTGAGTTAGTGAGAGAGGGGTTGAGTTAGTGAGAGGGGGATTGAGTTAGTGAGAGAGGGGTTGAGTTAGTGAGAGGGGGATTGAGTTAGTGAGAGAGGGGTTGAGTTAGTGAGAGAGGGGATTGAGTTAGTGAGAGGGGGATTGAGTTAGTGAGAGGGGGATTGAGTTAGTGAGAGAGCCGGATCTCTCACACACACAGAGAGGATCGGCAGTCCGGAGCTGCCAAGCCCAGTCCCTGATCAGTGCTGAGTTTACCTGCGCTGCTGAACTCCATGTGGATTTGAACAGACAGGCAGTTTTTGCTGGCCTGAGGCAGATTGCCTGAGCTTACCTGTACTGGGTTCCATCTGGCTGTCAGGGAGAAGCAGGCTGGAGTGAGCGGGTACAGCCGGGAGCCGGGGCACTGGAAGCTGTTTCTCTGAAACCCCATTTCAATTGTATCTGTCCCGCTTCTCACAGTGACTCTCAGACTCACCGCCTGACGCATTCTCAACCGCAACTCCTGACGACA
>NW_027650934.1:0-33669 GCF_965287045.1 Carcharhinus amblyrhynchos
TAAGATAATGAAGGGGATGGATAGGGTAGAGGTAGAGAGATTCTTCCTGCTTAGAAAGGATAGCAGGACTAGAGGGCACAGCCTCAAAATAAGGTGGGGGGGGCAGTTTAGATCGGAGTTGAGGAGGAACTTCTTCACTCAAAGGGTGGTGAATCTCTGGAATTCTCTGCCCGTTGAAGT
This sequence comes from Carcharhinus amblyrhynchos, assembly GCF_965287045.1. Classification (NCBI taxonomy): domain Eukaryota; kingdom Metazoa; phylum Chordata; class Chondrichthyes; order Carcharhiniformes; family Carcharhinidae; genus Carcharhinus; species Carcharhinus amblyrhynchos. The sequence goes on from NW_027650934.1 coordinate 181, forward strand.
GGTGGGGGCTGCCTCGCTGAATATATTTAAGTCACGGGTAGATAGGTTTCTGATAGACAGGGGAGAAAGCGGGAAAGTGGAACTGATCGACTTCAGATCAGCCATGATCTTATTGAATGGCGGGGCAGGCTCGAAGGGCTAGATGGCCCTACTCCTGCTCCTATTTCTTATGTTCTTAACGCAGAGTGTTTGCTGTTCTTGTTGCTGATGTTCTCTCTCTGTGTCACACAGCCCACTCAGACTCCGCATGGTTAATGATCAGTTGATGCTTCTGGAGAGATCGTTCCTCGACCCGATGGCCTTTCCTGACAAGCTCTACTATCGGTAAGCCTGCTCGCTGCCCCCATGGGCAACCGGTGCTACCCCTCCGCCACAACCCTCTGCCCCACACACACCCCGTCCCATAAGAACATAAGAAATAGGAGCAGGAGTAGGCCATCTAGCCCTTCGAGCCTGCCCCGCCATTCAATAAGATCATGGCTGATCTGTCGTGGCTCAGTTCCACTTTCCCGCCCTCTCCCCATAACCCTTAATCCCCTCTCTTATCAAAAACCCATCAACCTGCTTCTTAAAAATATTTAGCGAGGCAGCCTCCACCACTTCAACGGGCAGAGAATTCCAGAGATTCACCACCCTTTGAGTGAAGAAGTTCCTCCTCAACTCCGTTCTAAACCGCACCCCCCTTTATCTTGAGGCTGTGCCCCCTAGTCCTACTGTCTTTTTTGAGCGGGAAGAGTCTCTCCACCTCTATCCTATCCATCCCATTCATCATCTTATACGTCTCAATGAGATCTCCCCTCATTCTTCTAAACTCCGAGTACAAGCCTAGTTTATTCAGCCTCTCCTCATAGCTCAACCCCCTCAACTCCGGTATCAGCCTAGTAAACCTCCTCTGCACTCCCTCCAAGGCCAAAATATCTTTGCGCAGGTGCGGCGCCCAAAACTGCACACAGTACTCCAGCTGCGGCCTCACCAATGCCCTATACAGCTGCAGCAAGACCTCCCTACTTTTATATTCAATCCCCCTCGCTATGAAGGCCAGCATCCCATTCGCCTTCCTGACCACCTGCTGCACCTGCAAGCTGGGTTTTTGCGACTCATGCACAAGGACCCCGAGGTCCCTCTGCACCGTCGCCTGCTGCAGTTTTTCGCCCCGTAAGTAATAGTCCTTCCTACCATTCTTCCTACCAAAGTGGACCACCTCACACTTGCCAACATTAAATTCCATTTGCCATTTCCTGGCCCACTTGCCCAGCCTATCTAGATCCTTCTGCAGACTCTCCACACCCTCCGCACAATTTGCCATTCCCCCAATCTTGGTGTCATCAGCAAATTTTGACACCCTACACTCGGTTCCCTCCTCCAGATCATCTATATAAATGGTAAAAAGCTGAGGCCCCAGCACCGACCCCTGGGGCACTCCACTAGTCACCATCCGCCAATCCGAATAGCACCCATTGACCCCCACTCTCTGCCTCCTATTTGACAACCAATCCTCTATCCACGCTAACACCCTATCCCCAACTCCATGTCCCAACCTCTTGTGAGGGACCTTGTCAAACGCCTTCTGAAAATCCAGAAAGACCACATCCACCGGCTCTCCTCTATCCACTGCCCTAGACACATCCTCATAGAACTCCAGTAAATTTGTCAGACACGACTTCCCTTTAATGAAACCGTGCTGCGTCTGCTCTATCAAGCAATTCCCTTCAAGATGCCTTGCAATTTCCTCCTTGATGACGGATTCTAACATTTTACCTACCACAGACGTTAAACTAAATAACCGGCCTATAATTCCCCGCCTTTTGCCTGGCACCCTTCTTAAACAACGGCATAACATTAGCCGTTTTCCAATCATCCGGCACTTCCCCGGAATCCAGCGACGTCTGGAAAATAACCACCAAGGCATCCACTATCACCTCCGCCATTTCTTTCAGAACCCTCGGATGCGTTCCATCTGGTCCTGGGGACTTGTCCACAATCAGCCCCTCCAGTCTGTCGAGCACCGCCTCTCTAGTAACAGTAATGTCATTAAGACCCTCCAGTCCTACCACCTTTCCATCGCTAACACCCGTCAAATTATTCACGTCCTCCTCCGTGAAGACAGAAACAAAAAAGTTATTCAATACCTTAGCCAAATCCCCATCCCCTACCACTAGGTCCCCTTTCTCATCCTCTAAAGGACCAACGTTCACCCTAGCCAGCCTCTTCCTTTTTATATATTTATAAAAACTCTTGCTATCCTTTTTTATATTAAGCGCTAGCCCAGCTTCATAGTTTCTCCTACCCTTCTTTATCAACTTCTTTGTCAATCTTTGTTGACATTTAAACCTCTCCCAATCCTCTTCTCGCCCACTACTCTTAGCTACTCTAAATTCCTCCGCTTTTAATTTAACACTTTCCTTCACCTCCTTCGTTATCCACGGCTTATTATTTTTGACCATCGGAATAAATTTCCGCTGAGCACCAAGAACATTGCTCTGTGTCCCCACCCTCTGCTCCACACGCCCCCTCCCCACCCCATCCCCTCCCTTATCCTGTGTCCCACCCTCTGCCCCACACCCCCATCCCATCGCCCTGTGCCCCCACCCTCTGCTCCACACCCCCGTCCCCTCCCTGGCCCTGTGTCCCACCCTCTGCTCCTACACCAGGAGACTCGGAGAAACTCACACCGCCTGACCCTCAGCACGGTGGCCAGTACCTTCCCAAGGTGGGGAGGGGGCAGCGAAGGGATGATTTTTCCCCAAAGTAAAAAGGACGGACAGATTTCTCACAAACCCTGCTGAAATTATCCTGAGTATCGTTTACAGTCCAGCCCTGCCTCCCCCTCCATCACACCCTGTCTCCGTATCTGAACTGAGTGTCGCGCTCAGCCCAGTTGAGAGTCAACCCCATTGCTGTGTCTCTGGAGTCACATGTAGGCCAGACTGGGGTAAGGATTTCCTTCCCTAAAGGGAACTAGACGGGGTTTTTCCGATAATCGATGATAGCTGTCATGGTCGCTGTTACTGAGACGAGCTTTATAATGCCAGATTTAATTACTGGAATTTAAATCCCACCAGCTGCCGTGTCCCTCCCTCTCCCACAGCATCAGCCTCTGGATTACTAATCCAATGACATAACCACAGCATTTCCAAAATACTCTATGCCTCCCTCCCTGTCACATTTTTTCTGCCTCTCTCTCACCCTCTCTGCGTCTCTTTCCCCCCCCCGCCTCTATTCTGTGACACCCAGTCTACACTCCATTCCACTCAGTCCGTTCTGTCCCTCCACTGACGAGGGTTTTGTTTATTCCTCTGTTCAGACACGTGCTGTACGCCTCCAGGAGCTCGGCACTGAGGACATTCCCGGGACTGGCTGATGCTTTCCAGCTCGCCAGCGCGGAGGGCGGTTCCTGGGATGATGTCCGCAGGCACCTGAGCATCATTACCCACACACTGGAGAGCGCTGCCACCACCCTGCAGACTGGCATCTAGGGGGGAGAGGGGAGAGGTGGGGGGGGTGGAGAGAGAGAGAGACAGGGAGGGAGGGAGGGAGACTTGAGACAGGGAGACTTGAGACAAGTAACCAAATAAAAGGATATCAAGTTTCTGTGTCTTTGTTTCATGTGAACCAATCCCCTCTCTGCAGGAAGACACTGACCCCTCGCCCCTCCCGCCGCCCCCCCCCCCACTGACCCCTCTCACTACCACCCCCCTCATCCCCCATTGACCCATCTCTCTGTACTAACCCCTCCCCCATTGCTGACCTTGCATTGACAGGTCGCCGTGCTGTGGTGATCCCTCACCCCTGTGCAGAATGCCTCGGGCAGCACCAGTCTTATCGTGCAAGCTGGCTGCCTATTCGACTGCCGAAGCCTTCACAACAAAGCCTGTTCTGGCTCTCAGCTGACACTGGCTGGAAAAGAACAGGTGGCTCAAACCCCATCCCACAAGGACTCTCTCACACACACACACCCCCACACTCACTCTTCACCCACACACTCACTCTTCACCCACACTCCCTCCTCTTGCATTACTAATTGTGATGCTGGTGTTGGAGTGGGGTAAACCGTCAATATTTGACAGGTTTATTTGGTAGTAATCTCACAAGCTGAGGACTGGCTTGTGGGTTTAACTATCAAATAAACTGGTTGGACTCTAACCTGGTGTTGTGGGACTTCTGTCTGGACTAATTGTGACCACAGGGACAGGAGGGTAGGTGGAGTCTCAGTTTAATATGGAGTGGGAATGGATGATTCTGATGGGCAGAGGGTTCCTGGAGTAGACACAGCGGTGACAAACTAAGACATTGCTGGAAAGGGACAGAGAGAGACACATTATAGAAGCTTTTCACCTCACACCTAACAGGACAAACACAAGAATACCAAATACCACTACTGTACAGGGGTGGCACAGTGGGTTAGCACTGCTGCCTCACAGCGCCAGGGACCCGGGTTCGATTCCCAGCTAGGGTCACTGTCTGTGTGGAGTCTGCATGTTCTCCCCGTGTCTGTGTGGGTTTCCTCCCACACTCCAAAGATGTGCAGGTTGGGTGGATTGGCCATGCTAAATGTGAGCGATTATTGGGGCTAGGGCCTGGGTAAGATACTCTGTCAGAGTCAGTGCGGGCTCAATGGGCCAAATGGCCTCCCCCTATACTGTGGGGATCCTATTCCTTTGATGCAACAGGGGACATTGATGCTGAGTGGCTCACCCTGATGGGCCAACATGTTGCCATGGTGAAGCCAACCAGTAGTCTTGCCTGACCCCCTCCCCAACTGAATCCATTTGCACCGGCATTCCAATTCTGGGATTGTGTTCCATTGGGAATTGTAGGTGGGACTCAGTCAGCAGATTGTCATTGCTTAGGTCTTAGTGCGGGCGGGGAGGGGGTTTACAGAGGTGAAAGGGTCTCTCCTCCCCCCACCCACCAATCAATCATGGCAGAGTAGGGGACCCCCCCCCCGGGTGTTGAGTTTAGCCAAGCAGCCAGACACGGAGACCGAGGGTCTCACTGAGGACTGGATTCTGGAGCTGGAGCCCAGTTTAAATCTGCTTGGGTGGGTTTTAACTACCCGTAGAGGGCTCAGAGTCTGCTAGGCCCAGGTCTGCCGCACGTGTCTGAAGGGGCAAGAGGAATCTCCCAGGCTGGGACCCTGACCCTCCTGGGACAGCAGTGTGCAGGTGGAAAGGCGTTATTAAAATTCATTCATGGGATGTGGGAGTCGCTGACCAGGGCAGTGTGGGGGGGGGGGGGGGGTGAGCTGCCATCTGCAACCCACTGCAGTTCCCCCGTGTGTGGTGTAGGTACACCCACAGTGCTGTTAGGGAGGGAGCTCCAGGATTGTGATTGGATATCAGTCAGTCCCTGTGTGTGTGGTGTAGGTACACCCACAGTGCTGTTAGGGAGGGAGTTCCAGGATTTTGATTGGACATCAGTCAGTCCCCCGTGTGTGTGGTGTAGGTACACCCACAGTGCTGTTAGGGAGGGAGTTCCCAGGATTGTGATTGGACATCAGTCAGTCCCCCGTGTGTGTGGTGTAGGTACACCCACAGTGCTGTTAGGGAGGGAGTTCCAGGATTTTGACCCCAGCCACAGTGAAGGAACGGCCGATATATTTCCAAGTCGGGATGGTGAGTGGCTCGGAGGGGGGAATTTGCAGGGGGTGGTGTTCCCCATGTGTCTGCTGTCCCCCCCCCGCCCCTTGTCCTTCTAGGTGGTAGAGGTGGTGGGTTTGGAAGGAGCCTTGGTGAGCTCCTCAGAGGTTCCAGTGTTTAAAGTTGCCCCAACTTCAGAGACCAGCAGAACCCCCCGGGAGGAAGGTGACTTTCCCACCACCTTTCACCCTCCCCCATTCCAAACCCCTGAACACCTTCCACCAGACATAAGACTGTGGAATTCAGCTATTCGACTGTGGAAGATTTCACAATCCAGCAGAGTTTCCTCCCCTGGCCCATACGCTACCCCCACCCTTCCCTGATGGAACTAACCCCAAGTAGGAACGCTGAGTGATCTCCCCTAAACCTGTCCAGTGCCAACCCTGGAGCTCACTGAGGGAGAAACTAAAGCACCTCTCAGGCCAGTGTCCTGGCACCATGCACAGCTGTATGGCCAGCCTGAGGCACAGCCACCGGCAGCACCGCAGGGACACCGGGCCGGACACTGGCAGCGCTGTAAGCGACACTGGATAAGCCACTGGCAGTGCTGCGGGGACACCGGGCCAGACACTGGCAGCGCTGTAAGCAACACTGGATAAGCCACTGGCAGTGCTGCGGGGACACCGGGCCGGACACTGGCAGCGCTGTAAGCAACACTGGATAAGCCACTGGCAGTGCTGCGGGGACACCGGGCCAGACACCGGCAGAGCTGTAAGCGACACTGGATAAGCCACTGGCAGTGCAGTAGAAAACCTCACTAGGAAAGGACCTTGAGGTAGAAGCATTTGATGAGATATTGAGTTTACAACACAGGGATGTTAAACCTCTGCCCCCCCTGTTCACTCCCACTTTTCCCCGATCCATTAATTCACTCTTAGTCCCCCCAGTGCCTCGAGACTAGAGGCTCTGCAGCGAGCAAAGGGTCCGTGTAGTAACGCTCAGGGGTGTGACTGGGGGGAGGGGGAGGAATCTCACAGCTTTCCAACTCGCACATCCTGGTCACAACAGGCAAGCGAGCGACCTCAACTTTATTTATTAGTGCCACAAATAGACTTAACACTGCAATGAAGTTACTGTGAAAATCTAGCACCTGTTCGGGTAACAGAGGGAGAATTTAGCATGGCCAATCCACCCTAACCTGCACATCTTTGGACACTAAGGGACAATTTAGCATGGCCAATCCACCTAACCTGCACGGGGACTGCAGCAGATTCAAGATGGTGGCTCACCTACGACCTTCTCAAGGGGGTAATTAGGGATTGGGGATAGGCCCAGCCAGCGACACCCACGTCCCGTGAAAGAAATGTTTAAATCTTTCAATCCGCACATTGCTGTCCCAGGGTAGGTCAGACTGTGGAAGTGTTTTCAATTCCCCTAAAACCGAAAGCTAGTTCCCGATGAGGGGGTGTGTGAAAGGACGCAGGACACTTCCCGATGGGACAGAGGCTGGAACACACACTGCCAGCAGACTCTGGAGTGGGATTCGGACTCCACCAGCCGACACGGTGTAAAGAGCCTGAAAGCGGACAGCGTTGGTTGAGAATGATTTTAATTCGAGTCAGACCAGGTGGTTACGAGGCACGCTGCCACACATTGATCAGCCTGGGACAAAGATTCATCAGTTACAGCTCCAGAGTGCTCTGAACTGGCAGTGAGGAGGAGCAGGCGATATCGAGGGGACAGCGAGTGAGAGGCCCATCGCTGTCAGGAAGGTTCTGTCCGTACTCCTGGATATCACATCAGCAAGTGGCCTGGGTTTCCACAAAGCCCCGTGTGGCATCTCGACAGAGAGTGGATTTATTACACACACACAGACCAGCCCCCGAGCACCCACAGATCCGCCCTCGCATTATAAACTCCAGGAACTGGCAGAGCAGCCAAATATACAGCACCAAATAATGTGAGGACACAGACTCCCCGAGCACATCCTCTCCGTGCTGTCACTATTATCGATCAAGGGAGATACAGGGGGAGGGAGAAAGACAGAGTGGGGTGGGGGGGGGGGGGTCTCCATCTCTTCGTCCAACTGAGGGGGGGGGGTCTCCATCTCTCTGTCCAACTGAGGGTGGGGGGGGGGTCTCCATCTCTCTCTGTCCAACTGAGGGTGGGGGGGGTCTCCATCTCTCCGTCCAACTGAGGGTTGGGGGGGGGGGTCTCCATCTCTCTGTCCAACTGAGGGTGGGGGGGGGGTCTCCATCTCTCTCTGTCCAACTGAGGGTGGGGGGGGTCTCCATCTCTCCGTCCAACTGAGGGTGGGGGGGGTCTCCATCTCTCTGTCCAACTGAGGGTGGGGGGGGGGGTCTCCATCTCTCTCTGTCCAACTGAGGGTGGGGGGGGTCTCCATCTCTCCGTCCAACTGAGGGTGGGGGGGTCTCCATCTCTCCGTCCAACTGAGGGTGGGGGGGGGTCTCCATCTCTCTGTCCAACTGAGGGTGGGGGGGGGGTCTCCATCTCTCTCTGTCCAACTGAGGGTGGGGGGGGTCTCCATCTCTCCGTCCAACTGAGGGTGGGGGGGGTCTCCATCGCTCTCTGTCCAACTGAGGGTGGGGGGGGTCTCCATCTCTCTCCGTCCAACTGAGGGTGGGGGGGGGGGGGCGGTCGATCTCTCCATTGAGCTGAGGTGGGGAGGGGGTCTCCATCTCTCTGTCCAGCTGAAGGGGGGGGGGGGCGGTCTCCATCTCTCTGTCCAGCTGAGGGGGAGGAGGGGGGGGGGTTCTCGATCTCTCTCGGGTTGAAGGCAGGGTCCTCAAATAGACCCCCGCCTCTCCCTTACAGGTGGGGGTCTCTCCCACGATGCTCTGTCGCACGGCCAGTGTCAGTCTCCGAATCCCCGGACAGGCAGCGCTCTCTCAGCTGGGGGTCCGCGGCCAGTCTGCAGGACGGTTCCACAGTCTCAGCAGCAAGGTGGGGGGAGTGGGGGAGCCGGTCAGTCAGCGGAGGCTGCAGCGAGCTGACCGATCAGGAAGGCAGTCGGGTAAGACGGTTATTTGTTAGCCTTGGCAGGGGGAGAGGGCCATCGGCAGGGCAGAGGTTCACCAGCTAGTGCCCGGGTACACCCGCCTCGGGTATGGCTTCACCCAGTTAACTGTCACTAGAAAGATAAAAAAAAATTATTATTCAATCGAGAGAGGCAGAAGCACTTCCCCAAACACCCCCTCAATCAGATTCAACAGCACGGGGTTAGATACAGAGTAAAGCTCCCTCTACACTGTCCCCATCAAACACTCCCAGGACAGGGACAGCACGGGGTTAGATACAGAGTAAAGCTCCCTCTACACTGTCCCCATCAAACACTCCCAGGACAGGTACAGCACGGGGTTAGATACAGAGTAAAGCTCCCTCTACACTGTCCCCCCATCAAACACTCCCAGGACAGGTACAGCACGGGGTTAGATACAGAGTAAAGCTCCCTCTACACTGTCCCCCCCATCAAACACTCCCAGGACAGGTACAGCACGGGGTTAGATACAGAGTAAAGCTCCCTCTACACTGTCCCCCCCATCAAACACTCCCAGGACAGGTACAGCACGGGGTTAGATACAGAGTAAAGCTCCCTCTACACTGTCCCCCCATCAAACACTCCCAGGACAGGTACAGCACGGGGTTAGATACAGAGTAAAGCTCCCTCTACACTGTCCCCCATCAAACATTCCCAGGACAGGTACAGCACGGGGTTAGATACAGGGTAAAGCTTCCTCTACACTGTCCCCCCCATCAAACACTCCCAGGACAGGTACAGCACGGGGTTAGATACAGAGTAAAGCTCCCTCTACACTGTTCCCATCAAACACTCCCAGGACAGGTACAGCACGGGGTTAGATACAGGGTAAAGCTTCCTCTACACTGTCCCCCCCATCAAACACTCCCAGGACAGGTACAGCACGGGGTTAGATACAGAGTAAAGCTCCCTCTACACTGTCCCCCATCAAACACTCCCAGGACAGGTACAGCACGGGGTTAGATACAGGGTAAAGCTCCCTCTACACTGTCCCCCATCAAACACTCCCAGGACAGGTACAGCACGGGGTTAGATACAGAGTAAAGCTCCCTCTACACTGTCCCCCATACAGAACAGGGTTGGGAACAGAGCGAAGTTCCCTCTTTCTGCCTCTGGAGACTTACCGAGGAGGGAGGTGTGTCCTTTGCCGACGACTCGTTAAGGTGTAGTGTGAAGATGGTCTCCGCGTGCTTCATGTATTCGGCCGTCTTCTTCTTAACAGCCTCGCGCCGCTCTGCGCTCAGGTCTCCTGCCAACACAGGGGCAGGAACGGATAGATCAGGGTGCCCTGCCCACTGATGCCAGCATGCTCAGCCCTGCTCTCCAGCTGGTACAGGAGCCAGCTCATCCCTCTCTGCCAGCCTCACCCATACAGCCCCTAACCAATGCCAGCTCCTGTGTGAAGGAGCTACCCCTGCTCCCCCCAACACCCTCCTGTGTCCACGCGCCCCGGCTTAAGTCAAACAGGTCATTGTCTATCCATTCCTGGGACATGGGTGTCGCTGGCTGGGCCAGTATTTATTGCCCATCCCTAGTTGCCCCTTGCAGGGGCAGTTGAGAGTCAACCACATTGATCTGCGGCTCTTGACTCACGTTACAGTGGAGGAGGAGGCCATTCGGCCCATCGAGGCACCGATAACAATCCCACCCAAGCCTTATCCCCATTACCCCACATATTTACCCTACTAATCCCTCTAACCAGCACATTCCGGGACACTCAGGGGCAATTTAGCATGGCCAGTCCACCTAATCTGCATATGTAGGCCAGACCGGGTAAGGACAGCAGATTTCTTTCCCTCAAGAGACATTAGGCCTAAGATACAGGAGCAGAATTAGGCCACTCGGCCCATCGACTCCACTCTGCCATTCAATCATGGCTGACATTTTTCTCATCCCCCATTCTCCTGCCTTTCCCCCTGATCCCCTTATTAATCAGGAACCTCTCTATCTCTGTCTCAGTGACCCGGCCTCCTCTGGGGCAAAGAGTTCCACACATTCCCCACTCTCCGGCTGAAGAAATTCCTGTTTTAAAGGATCGTCCCTTTACCCTGAGGTTGTCCCCTCTCTGGTTCTAGTTTTCCTACTGGTGGAAACATCCTCTCCACGCCCACTCTATCCAGGGCCTCGCAGTATCCTGTAAGTTTCAATAAGACCACCCCCCTCATCCTTCTAAACTCCGACAAGGGAACCAGATGGGTTTTTCCCACAATGGGTCATCAGTAGATTCTTAATTCCAGGTTTTTTTTATTGAGTTCAAATTCCACCATCTGCCGTGGTGGGATTCGAACCCGGGTCCCCCAGAACATTAGCTGAGTTTCTGGATTAATAATCTAGCAATTAAACCACTAGGCCATCATCTCCCCAGTGATAACTGAAGTTTCTCAACCCATTATTGAGAACGGATTCATTTCAAAGGCTTCTCCCAATTGCGATATTTCCTCCATCGACAATCGCCCCACTATCAACATCCTGGGGGTTACCATTGACCAGAAATTGAACTGGACCCAGCCATAGAGACCAGAGCAGGTCAGAGGCTGGGAATCCTGCAGAGAGTAACTCACCTCCTGACTCCCCCCAAAGCCTGTCCACTGGGAATCCTGCGGAGAGTAACTCACCCCCTGACTCCCCCCCAAAGCCTGTCCACCATCTACAAGGACACAAGTCAGGAGTGTGATGGAATACTCCCCACTTGCCTGAATAGGTGCGGCTCCCAACAACACTCGAGAAGCTCGACACCATCCAGGACAAAGCAGCCCCGCTCGATCGACACGCTAACCACAAACACTCACTCCCTCCACCACCGACGCACAGTGACAGCAGTGTGTACCATCTACAAGATGCACTGCAGCGACTCGCCAAGGCTCCTTCCACAGCACCTTCCAAACCCACCACCTCTACCACTTAGAAGGACAAGGGGGGGGGCAGCAGACACATGGGGTACACCACCACCACCTGCAAGTTCCCCCCTCCAAGGCATCCACCCAGATACATCCAGGGTAACTGCCTCCCTCAATTTGACATGGGTTGTGTATCTGCTCCCAAACCTGCGTCACACTCAAACCTGCTGAAAAACTAGCCTCTCCTGGGAGATCGCAGATTTCTGGGTGTGATGAGGAGAGTTGCAGAACAAAGAGATCTAGGGGTACAGGCTCATAGCTCCTTGAAAGTGGAGTCACAGGTGGACAGAGTGGTGAAGAAGGCCTTCGGCATGCTTGGTTTCATCGGTCAGAACATTGAATACAGGAGTTGGGACGTCTTGTTGAAGTTGTACAAGACATTGGTAAGGCCACACTTGGGATACTGTGTACAGTTCTGGTCACCCTATTATAGAAAGGATATTATTAAACTAGAAAGAGTGCAGAAAAGATTTACTAGGATGCTACCGGGACTTGATGGATTGAGTTATAAGGAGAGGCTGGATAGACTGGGACTTTTTTCTCTGGAGCGTAGAGGGGTGATCTTATAGAGGTCTATAAAATAATGAGGGGCACAGATCAGCTAGATAGTCAATATCTTTTCCCCAAAGGGAGGGGAGTCTAAAACTAGAGGGTTTAAGGTGAGAGGGGAGAGATACAGAAGTGTCCAGAGGGGCAATTTTTTCGCACAGAGGGTGGTGAGTGTCTGGAACGAGCTGCCAGAGGCAGTAGTAGAGGCGGGTACAATTTTGTCTTTTAAAAAGCTTTTAGACAGTTACACGGGTACGATGGGTATAGAGGGATATGGGGGCAAATGCAGGCAATTGGGATTAGCTTAGAGATTAAAAAAAGGAGGGCAGCATGGACAAGTTGGGCCGAAGGGCCTGTTTCCATGCTGTAAACCTCGATGACTCACCCACCTTGCAGTCCCTTCAGCAGGATGTCCACACCATTCTGGTAGCAGCGAAAGGCAACCTCATACTCCTGCGTGGCTTCCCTCTCCAGGGCCTCTTTGATACACTCAGCAGCCGTGCTCAGATACTCAGCATCATCCAGCTCCTCCGGGACGGGGGGAGGAGGCGAATCCTCGTCTGGGGGCACCCTGAGGTGCAGCAGCCGTCTCTCCAACTCGTCAGGGGGTCTGGGGGCGTGCAGAGCGCTTGGGGAATCAGCCAGCTCCAAGAGGCTGCTCTGCTGGCTGGTATCCGGCACAGAGTCTGCAAAAACAAACAAAGGCTGTGTTACCTCGTCAAACCGGACAGGTACAAGCTCTTCCCCTGGACAGTGTCGAGGGAGCTTTACTCTGTATCTAACCCCGTGCTGTACCTGTCCTGGGAGTGTTTGATGGGGGGGGGGGACAGTGTAGAGGGAGCTTTACTCTGTATCTAACCCCGTGCTGTACCTGTCCTGGGAGTGTTTGATGGGGGGGGGACAGTGTAGAGGGAGCTTTACTCTGTATCTAACCCCGTGCTGTACCTGTCCTGGGAGTGTTTGATGGGGGGACAGTGTAGAGGGAGCTTTACTCTGTATCTAACCCCGTGCTGTACCTGTCCTGGGAGTGTTTGATGGGGGGACAGTGTAGAGGGAGCTTTACTCTGTATCTAACCCCGTGCTGTACCTGTCCTGGGAGTGTTTGATGTGGGGACAGTGTAGAGGGAGCTTTACTCTGTATCTAACCCCGTGCTGTACCTGTCCTGGGAGTGTTTGATGGGGGACAGTGTAGAGGGAGCTTTACTCTGTATCTAACCCCGTGCTGTACCTGTCCTGGGAGTGTTTGATGGGGGACAGTGTAGAGGGAGCTTTACTCTGTATCTAACCCCGTGCTGTACCTGTCCTGGGAGTGTTTGATGGGGGACAGTGTAGAGGGAGCTTTACTCTGTATCTAACCCCGTGCTGTACCTGTCCTGGGAGTGTTTGATGGGGGGACAGTGTAGAGGGAGCTTTACTCTGTATCTAACCCCGTGCTGTACCTGTCCTGGGAGTGTTTGATGGGGGGACAGTGTAGAGGGAGCTTTACTCTGTATCTAACCCCGTGCTGTACCTGTCCTGGGAGTGTTTGATGGGGGGGACAGTGTAGAGGGAGCTTTACTCTGTATCTAACCCCGTGCTGTACCTGTCCTGGGAGTGTTTGATGGGGGGACAGTGTAGAGGGAGCTTTACTCTGTATCTAACCCCGTGCTGTACCTGTCCTGGGAGTGTTTGATGGGGGGACAGTGTAGAGGGAGCTTTACTCTGTATCTAACCCCGTGCTGTACCTGTCCTGGGGGTGTTTGATGGGGGGACAGTGTAGAGGGGGAGGGTGAGAGCCACAGTAAGTTAAACATTCCTTCTCCCCCCCACACCCAGTAGTTCCTAAGCTGTCCCGAGACGGTGCTTGCCCTGGGGATCCCTCCTGTAGCCCGGCTCGGGTCTGTGGGGCAGGCAGACACTCACCCACATCATCCTTGGCACAGGGGTCAAACAGAGCCAGCTCGGTGTGGGACAGAGGGGATCCGGTTCGCAGCCTCAGCTCCTCCTGCTCTTCCTCCGTTCCCGAATCGAGTGGAGAGTCTGTCTCCCTTTCTTGTCTCCGACCGGGATCCGCATCCTCTGAAACACAAGACAGGCTGTCTGTGCTGTAACGCTGAGGCGACGCTGACTGGGACACGGGACACGTAAACCGACACCGTGTCAGACACAGACTGTGCCGACTACAGATCCCCGTCACACCACGCTCCCTGCCACCGCCCCACCCCCCCATCCCCATCTCTCCCCTTCCCCTCCTTCCTCCCCCCTTCCTCCCGCCTCTCTCTCTTCCCACCCACCCACACACACCCATTTCCCCCAGTGCCAGCTATAGAATCCTACAGCGCAGAAGGAGGCCATTTGGCCCATCGAGTCTGGGCAATAGACAACAATCTTATCCAGGCCCTGTCCCCATAACCCCATACATTTACCCTAGTTAATCCCCCTGACACTAAGGGGCAATTTAGCATGGCCAATCCCCCTAACCTACACATCTTTGGAGTGTGGGAGGAAACCCATGCAGACATGGGAACAAGATGCAAACTCCACACAGACAGTGACCCGATCCGGGAATTGAACCCAGGACCCTGGCGCTGTGAAGCAGCAATGCTAACCCACTGTGCCACTGTACTGCCCATGTAACATGGTGAAACATAAGGTGCAGCAACAAAGCAGAAGTTACCCACAGTCCGGTGTGTTACTTGGGCTGGATTGTGAGACGCTGGGTCGTGTGGGGCTGGGTGAACATTCTCTCCTCCTCCATCCAGCTCACTCCTGGTCAGGGGCTGAGTCAATCCTCCGGATTCAGGCCCCGCTGCTGAGTGACTGGGCCCCGAGGGGGGCAGCGGGCTGTCTCCCGAGGGCAGGGGGATGAGTGGGGCGGGCAGACTCGAAGCTTCGTGAGACGCTGACAGTTCCAGGGGCTGGGAAACCTCGGCATCCTGCGGGAAGAGGAGAAACATCAGAACACATCCCTGTCCCGGGCACTCGCCCCCCACAGACCGCCCCGCCCCGCACTCACCCCTCACAGCCCCGCACTCGCCCCTCACAAACCGCCCCGCCCCGCACTCACCCCTCACAGACCGCCCCGCCCCGCACTCACCCCTCACAGCCCCGCACTCGCCCCCCACAAACCGCCCCGCCCCGCACTCGCCCCTCACAAACCGCCCCGCCCCGCACTCGCCCCTCACAAACCGCCCCGCCCCGCACTCACCCCTCACAGCCCCGCACTCGCCCCTCACAGACCGCCCCGCCCCGCACTCGCCCCTCACAGCCCCGCACTCGCCCCTCACAGCCCCGCACTCACCCCCTACAGACCGCCCCGCCCCGCACTCACCCCTCACAGACCGCCCCGCCCCGCACTCACCCCTCACAGCCCCGCACTCGCCCCTCACAGCCCCGCACTCACCCCCTACAGACCGCCCCGCCCCGCACTCGCCCCCCACAAACCGCCCCGCACTCGCCCCTCACAGCCCCGCACTCGCCCCCTACAGACCGCCCCGCCCCGCACTCGCCCCCCACAAACCGCCCCGCCCCGCACTCGCCCCCCACAAACCGCCCCGCCCCGCACTCGCCCCCCACAAACCGCCCCGCCCCGCACTCGCCCCTCACAGCCCCGCACTCGCCCCCCACAAACCGCCCCGCCCCGCACTCACCCCTCACAGCCCCGCACTCGCCCCCCACAAACCGCCCCGCCCCGCACTCACCCCTCACAGCCCCGCACTCGCCCCCCACAAACCGCCCCGCCCCGCACTCGCCCCCCACAAACCGCCCCGCCCCGCACTCACCCCTCACAGCCCCGCACTCGCCCCTCACAAACCGCCCCGCACTCGCCCCCCACAGCCCCGCACTCGCCCCCCACAGCCCCGCACTCGCCCCCCACAGCCCCGCACTCGCCCCCCACAGCCCCGCACTCGCCCCCCACAGCCCCGCACTCGCCCCCCACAGCCCCGCACTCGCCCCCCACAGCCCCGCACTCGCCCCCCACAGCCCCGCACTCGCCCCCCACAGCCCCGCACTCGCCCCCCACAGCCCCGCACTCGCCCCCCACAGCCCCGCACTCGCCCCCCACAGCCCCGCACTCGCCCCCCACAGCCCCGCACTCGCCCCCCACAGCCCCGCACTCGCCCCCCACAGCCCCGCACTCGCCCCCCACAGCCCCGCACTCGCCCCCCACAGCCCCGCACTCGCCCCCCACAGCCCCGCACTCGCCCCCCACAGCCCCGCACTCGCCCCTCACAGCCCCGCACTCGCCCCTCACAGCCCCGCACTCGCCCCTCACAGCCCCGCACTCGCCCCTCACAGCCCCGCACTCGCCCCTCACAGCCCCGCACTCGCCCCCCACAGACCGCCCCGCCCCGCACTCACCCCTCACAGCCCCGCACTCACCCCTCACAGCCCCGCACTCGCCCCTCACAGCCCCGCACTCGCCCCCCACAGACCGCCCCGCCCCGCACTCGCCCCTCACAGCCCCGCACTCGCCCCCCACAGACCGCCCCGCCCCGCACTCGCCCCTCACAGCCCCGCACTCGCCCCTCACAAACCGCCCCGCCCCGCACTCGCCCCCCACAGCCCCGCACTCGCCCCCCACAGACCGCCCCGCCCCGCACTCACCCCTCACAGCCCCGCACTCGCCCCCCACAGACCGCCCCGCCCCGCACTCACCCCTCACAAACCCTCTCACCTTGTAATCCCCCTCACCTCACACTCGCCCCGCACTCTCCCCCCGCCCTGCACTCTCCCCCCGCCCCGCACTCTCCCCTCGCCCCGCACTCTCCCCCCGCCCTGCACTCTCCCCCCGCCCCGCACTCTCCCCTCGCCCCGCACTCTCCCCTCGCCCCGCACTCTCCCCCCGCCCCGCACTCTCCCCTCGCCCCGCACTCTCCCCCGGCCCTGCACTCTCCCCTCGCCCTGCACTCTCCCCTCGCCCCGCACTCTCCCCCCGCCCCGCACTCTCCCCTCGCCCCGCACTCTCCCCTCGCCCCGCACTCTCCCCCCACACCCCCCTCGCCCCGCACTCTCCCCTCAAGCCCCCTCGCCCCGCACTCTCCCGTCAAGCCCCCTCCCCCCGCACTCTCCCCCCACACCCCCCTCGCCCCGCACTCTCCCCTCACTCCCCCTCGCCCCGCACTCTCCCCTCACTCCCCCCTCGCCCCGCACTCTCCCCTCACACCCCCCTCCCCCCGCACTCTCCCCCCACACCCCCCTCGCCCCGCACTCTCCCCTCACTCCCCCCTCGCCCCGCACTCTCCCCTCACTCCCCCCTCGCCCCGCACTCTCCCCTCACTCCCCCCTCGCCCCGCACTCTCCCCTCACACCCCCCTCGCCCCGCACTCTACCCTCACACCCCCCCTCGCCCCGCACTCGCCCCTCACACCCCCCCTCGCCCCGCACTCTCCCCTCACTCCCCCCTCGCCCCGCACTCTCCCCTCACACCCCCCTCGCCCCGCACTCTCCCCTCACACCCCCCTCGCCCCGCACTCTCCCCTCACACCCCCCTCACCCCGCACTCTCCCCTCACACCCCCCCTCGCCCCGCACTCTCCCCTCACACCCCCCCCTCGCCCCGCACTCTCCCCTCACACCCCCCCTCGCCCCGCACTCTCCCCTCACACCCCCCCCCTCGCCCCGCACTCTCCCCCCACACCCCCCCTCGCCCCGCACTCTCCCCTCACACCCCCTCGCCCCGCACTCGCCCCTCACAAACCCTCTGGCCTCGTATCACCTCACCTCACAGCCCCCTTTCACTACGTAATCCCCCTCACCTTGCACTCTCCCCTCACAATGCTCCCTCACCCAGTGCTCTCCCTCCATCATGCCCCTTTCACTGAGTAATGCACCTCACCCCCAAACACCCCCCTCACCCTGTGCTCCCCCCAGGCTCTCCCCTCACAATGCCCCCTTTCACTGCGTCACCCCCCCCTTGTCTCGAATATCCCTCCCCTGCGCCTATGAAGCAGATGGGGTTTTATTGGTAATCGATGCTGGTTTGTTCCGGTCACTGTTACTGACTCGAGTTTTATGAATGGGGTTTAAATTCCACCAGCTGCCGCGATGGGGTTTGAACCCGTGTCTCCAGCGCGAGGCTGGCACAGACACGCACCTTGAAGAATTCTTTCAGCTGTGGGCTGTTGTATAAAGCCGGGATGTTAACCGTGAACTGCAGGAGTTCCTCAGCGCAGCGACGCCGCTCCTCGATCACTGCATCGTCAAAGCGGCCTGCAAACACAGAGTGCGACTGGTAACGGCAGCACCCGACAGGATAGGGCCACAGACCGCACTGACCCTCCACCCCGCCACCCGCCATGGCCCACACTGACCACCGCACCACCCCCCGCTCCCGCAAAGCCCACACTGACCCCCCCCTACACCCAGCACAGACCACACTGACCCCCCACCCGCCATGGCCCACACTGACCCCCACTACACCCAGCACAGGCCACACACTGACCCACCCCCCCCAACACCCAGCACAGACCACACTGACCCCCCCCACACCGACCCGCACCCACACCTAGCACAGCCCATACTGACCCTCACACACCCAGCACGGCCCACACCGACCCCCCACGGTCCACACTGACCTCCACCCCCGCACTCGGACCACACTGACCCCAGCACGGCCCACACTGACCCCCACACTGACCCCAGCACGGCCCACACTCACCCCCACACTGACCCCAGCACGGCCCACACTAACCCCCACACTAACCCCCACACTGACCCCCACACTGACCCCAGCACGGCCCACACTAACCCCCACACTGACCCCAGCACGGCCCACACTCACCCCCACACTGAACCCAGCACAGCCCACACTAACCCCCACACTGACCCCAGCACGGCCCACACTAACCCCCACACTGAACCCAGCACGGCCCACACTAACCCCCACACTGACCCCAGCACGGCCCACACTAACCCCCACACTGACCCCAGCAC
Organism: Carcharhinus amblyrhynchos; assembly: GCF_965287045.1. Taxonomy (NCBI): domain Eukaryota; kingdom Metazoa; phylum Chordata; class Chondrichthyes; order Carcharhiniformes; family Carcharhinidae; genus Carcharhinus; species Carcharhinus amblyrhynchos. The sequence continues at coordinate 19,178 of NW_027650934.1, forward strand.
GGCCCATACTAACCCCCACACTGAACCCCACACTGAACCCAGCACGGCCCACACTAACCCCCACACTGACCCCAGCACGGCCCACACTAACCCCCACACGGCCCACACAAACCCCCGCACACCCCCCAGAGACCACACTGACCCCCGCAAGGCTCACACTCACCTCCCCCCAGCACAGCCCACACTGACCCCAGCACGGCCCACACTGACCCCCACACTGAACCCAGCACGGCCCACACTAACCCCCACACTGGCCCCCACACTGAACCCAGCACGGCCCACACTGACCCCCACACTGACCCCAGCACGGCCCACACTAACCCCCACACTGACCCCAGCACGGCCCACACTAACCCCCACACTGAACCCAGCACGGCCCACACTAACCCCCACACTGACACCCGCACTGACCCCAGCACGGCCCACACTGACCCCCACACTGACCCCAGCACGGCCCACACTGACCCCCACACTGACCCCAGCACGGCCCACACTAACCCCCACACTGACCCCAGCACGGCCCACACTAACCCCCACACTGACCCCCACACTAACCCCCACACTGACCCCAGCACGGCCCACACTAACCCCCACACTGACCCCAGCACGGCCCACACTAACCCCCACACTGACCCCAGCACGGCCCACACTAACCCCCACACTGACCCCCACACTAACCCCCACACTGAACCCAGCACGGCCCACACTGACCCCCACACTGACCCCAGCACGGCCCACACTAACCCCCACACTGACCCCAGCACGGCCCACACTAACCCCCACACTGACCCCAGCACGGCCCACACTAACCCCCACACTGACCCCAGCACGGCCCACACTAACCCCCACACTGACCCCCACACTGACCCCAGCACGGCCCACACTCACCCCCACACTGAACCCAGCACGGCCCACACTAACCCCCACACTGACCCCAGCACGGCCCACACTAACCCCCACACTGACCCCAGCACGGCCCACACTAACCCCCACACTGACCCCAGCACGGCCCACACTCACCCCCACACTGACCCCAGCACGGCCCACACTAACCCCCACACTGAACCCCACACTGAACCCAGCACGGCCCACACTAACCCCCACACGGCCCACACAAACCCCCGCACACCCCCCAGAGACCACACTGACCCCCGCAAGGCTCACACTCACCTCCCCCCAGCACAGCCCACACTGACCCCAGCACGGCTCACACTCACGCTCCCCCCACTACCCCCCACAGCCCACACTGACCACCCCACCACCCCCCACGGCCCACACTGACCCCCCACACCCAGCACGGTCCACACTGACCCCCACACCCACACCCAGCAGGGCCCAAACTGTCCCCCACCAACCCCCCCCCCCCCACACCCAGCATGGCCCACACTGACCCCCACTGGCCCCAGCACGGCTCACACTGATCCCCCACACCCAGCACAGAGCATACTGACCCCCCCCACGGCCCACACTGACACCCCCGCCTCCCCGACACCCAGCGGGAAGCACTGCGGGGGTTGGGGGGAGGGAGGGAGAGACCGGGTGGGGGTTAGCGAGCGTGTGAGTTGGAGGGGGGGGGGGGTGCGATACAGAGTCAGGTATTTACACAGTTACACTGGACAGTGGACGTTGTCGGGAGATCCGGGGGGGAGGGGGGGAGACCCTGGCAGCTCCGGGAATCGTGTCTGTCTGTTGGGAAGTATTTTGGGATGCGGGAGAGAGGGAAGTCTTACCGAAGACCTGAGCCCGGGGGAAGGCGGGGAACTCCTCTGACTTCCTGAAGAGGTTCCTGTGGATGTAGGAGAGCTCCCCGTGAAGCTTTTTGAAATCGCTGTAGCGTTTGAAGACAGTGATCTGTGAGGGGGGGGCAGAGCGGGCGCTACGGTTAGAGCTGCCGACACACAGGTTAACACTCAGCCCTGCGGAGCCCGGCTCCCGGCTCCGTGAGAGCAAACACCCACTCCCGGGACGCTCCCGTTTAAACTGCTCACGTCATTCCGCCACCCAGCCCACCCCCACCCACTCGGAACGCTGCATTTCATTTACATAGCGCCTCACACAACCTCCGAACGCCAGGCGCCCCGCCCAGCCAGGGCAGCACCTCCGGAAACTCAGCCACGGCTCTGATTGAGCAAACGTGGCAGCCATTTTGTGCACAGGAAGATCCCACAGGAAGCAAAACAGTCACGGCCCAGGTCATCTGCTTTCATTTGCGCCACGTTGATTGAGTTTAACTTTAAAGTTCATTTATAAGTCACAAGCAGGCTTACATTCATGCTGTACTGAAGTTACTGTGAAGTTACCCTCGTCGCCACACCCCGGTGCCTGTTTGGGTACACTGAGGGGCAATTTAGCACGGCCAATGCACCCTAACCCGCACATCTTTCGGACTGTGGGAGGAAACCCATGCAGACATGGGAAGAATGTGCAGACTCCACACAGAAAGTGACCCGAGGCCAGGAATCGAACCTGGGTCCCTGGCGCGGTGAGGCAGCAGCGCTAACCCACTGTGCCACCCCTAAACATTGGCCCCAACTCTCCGATTGCCAAAAGGTCTTTTATCACCAACTGAGGAAGGGGATCTGAGTCTCACCAAAACAGGGTTTCTCCGACAGTGCGGCACTGACCCTCTGACAGTGCGGCACTCCCTCAGCACTGACCCTCTGACAGTGCGGCGCTCCCTCAGCACTGACCCTCTGACAGTGCGGCGCTCCCTCAGCACTGACCCTCTGACAGTGCGGCGCTCCCTCAGCACTGACCCTCTGACAGTGCGGCGCTCCCTCAGCACTGACCCTCTGACAGTGCGGCGCTCCCTCAGCACTGACCCTCTGACAGTGCGGCGCTCCCTCAGCACTGACCCACATGGTGGACGAGGAGGATATGTTTCCTCTTGCGGGGGTCAGTGTTAAAAATAAGGTGTGGGGGGGGGGGGGGGGGGCGGCGCCGAAAGGGCAATGGTGGGGGGTGAAAGGGCATCTGGGGGTTAGGACGAGAATGTGGGATTGAGGTTAGAATCAGATGAGCCATTGAATGGGGGAGCAGGGCAGAGGGGCCAGTCTCCTTGTCCCTCTGTGGAAAGCTGGAACTCTCTCCCACTAAGAGGCTTGGGAGGATTTTGAGAGTCTGGGGTTGACAGATTGCTGCCGTGTGAGATCTTCGGAGCAGGAGGCGGCCATTCAGCCCCTCAAACCTGCTCTGCCGTTCAATTAGACCCTGGCCACGCATCCACCCTACTTTTCCCTCCCTGTCCCTGTATTCCCTTGCTAGCATCGCTCTCCAGAGATCAATCTCCGCGTTACACACACAGTGACTGAGCCTCAGAGACAATTCCAAACATTCCCCACCCTCCGAGTGAAGAAATTCCTCCTAATCTCACTCCGAATGGCCAACACCTTAGCCATGAGATACAGGATCAGAATTAGGCCACTCGGCCCATCGATTCTACTCCGCCAGGGCTGATATTTTTCTCATCTCTCCTGCCTTTCCCCTGATCCCCTTATTGATCAGGAACCTCTCTATCTCTGTCTCAGTGACCCGGCCTCCTCTGTGCCAAAGAGTTCCACACATTCTATGTTCTCTGGCTGAAGAAATTCCTCCCCATCTCTGTTTTAAAGCACCGTCCCTTTAGCCTGAGGTTGTGCCCTCTCTGGTTCTAGTTTTTCCTACTAGTGGAAACATCCTCTCCACACCCACTCTATCCAGGGGCCTCGCAGTATCCTGTAAGTTTCAATAAGATTCCCTCCGCCCATCCTTCTAAACTCCAACGAGTACAGACCCAGAGTCCTCAACCCGTTCCTCATCCGACAAGCTCTTCATTCCAGCGATCATTCTTGGGAACCTCCTCTGGACGCTCTCCAAGGCCGGCACGTCCTTCCTTAGATACGGGGACCCCTTATCCTGAGACTGTGGCCTCTGGTCTTACACTCACCCTGGCCAGGAGAAACATTCAGTCCACATCTATCCTCTCTAGCCCTGCAAGGGTTTTACAAGTTTCAGTGAAGTCACCTCCTCCGCGTGCTTTGTAATTTTTCAGGAAGACTGACCCAGTCTCCTCTGTTGGGACAAAGGGATAAATGGATTGGGGAGACATGCCGGGCCCGAGGGGCTGAATGGCCACCTCCAGGTCTGAAGCTGGTAGGTTCCAGGAATTGAATCATTTATTTGTTCATTCACGGGGTGGCACAGCAGTGTCCACTGCTGCCTCACGGTGCCGGACACCGAGTTTGATTCCAGCCTCGGGTCACTGTCTGTGCGGAGTTTGCACATTCTCACCTGGTGTTTCATCCGGGTGCTCCGGTTTCCTCCCACAGTCCAAAGATGAGCGTGTTAGGGTGGATTGGCCCTGCTAAATTGTCCCTTAATATCCAAAGATGTGCAGGTCAGGTGGATTGACCATGCTAAATTGCCCCTTAGTGTCCAAAGATGTGTAGGTTAGGGTGGATTGGCCATGCTAAATTGTCCCTTAGTGTCCAAAGATGTGCAGGTTAGGTGGATTGGCCATGCTAAATTGTCCCTTAGTGTCCAAAGATGTGTAGGTTAGGGTGGATTGGCCATGCTAAATTGTCCCTTAGTGTCTAAAGATGTGCAGGTTAGGTGGATTGGCCATGCTAAATTGCCCCTTAGTGTCTAAAGATGTGCAGGTTAGGTGGATTGGCCATGCTAAATTGCCCCTTAGTGTCCAAAGATGTGTAGGTTAGGGTGGATTGGCCATGCTAAATTGCCCCTTAGTGTCCAAAGATGTGCAGGTTAGGTGGATTGGCCATGTTAAATTGTCCCTTAATATCCAAAGATGTGCAGGTTAGGAGGATTGGCCATGCTAAATTGTCCCTTAATATCCAAAGACGTGCAGGTTAGGTGGATTGGCCATGCTAAATTGCCCCTTAGTGACCAAAGATGTGCAGGTTGGATGGATTGGCCATGCTAAATTGCCCCTTAGTGACCAAAGATGTGCAGGTTGGATGGATTGGCCACGGTAATGTTTGGGGTTACAGGGATAGGGAGGGATAGGGAGGGAGAGGGGGAAGTGGGTAAGATTGGTGCAGACTCTATGGGCCGAATGGCCTCTCCTGCACTGTGGGGATTCTGCGATGTGGGCATCGCTGGCTGGGCCAGCAACTGTCGTCCCCCCCTAGCTGCCCTCTGAACCGAGTGGCCACTTCACAGGGCACGGTTTCCAGTGTCACCCACATTGCTGTGGCTCTGGAGTCACATGTAGGCCAGACCGGGGTAAGGACGGCAGATTTCCTTCCCTAAAGGGGAACTGGATGGGTTTTTCCCACAATGGGTCATCCGTAGATTCTTAATCCCAGATATTTTTTATTGAATTCAAATTCCACCGTCTGCCGTGGGGGGATTCGAACCCGGGTCCCCCAGAACATGAGCTGAGTTTCTGGATTAATAATCTAGCGATAATACCACCAGGCTTTTGTCTCCCCCCCGGATTTGGAAATGTGCTCACCTCTTTGATGTCTGCTTTCTTCTTTGAAACAATCTAGAAAGGAATAACAGAACACAGGTCACAGTGTCGAAGGGAAACAGCCTTGTAGAGAACTCCCCAAACTCTGCCTCCCGCCTCCCTTCAACTGGAAACTGCAGCCCAAGCACACTCGCCTCTGTCCCTGGAATTCAAGTTCTGGGCACGGTGGCACAGTGGGTTAGCACGGCTGCCTCACAGCACCAAGGACCCCGGGTTCGATTCCCGGCTCGGGTCACTGTCTGTGTGGAGTTTGCACATTCTCCCCGTGTCTGCTTGGGTTTCCTCCCACAGTCCAAAAGACATAGAATCATAGAACCCTACAGTGCAGAAAAAGGCCCTTCGGCCCATCGAGTCTGCACTGAACACAGACCCGCCCAGGCCCTACCCCCATATCCCTACATATTATACCCACTAATCCCTCTAACCTACACATCCCTGGACACTAAGGGGCAATTTCTTAGCACGGCCAATCAACCTAACCCGCACATCTTTGGACTGTGGGAGGAAACTGGAGTACCCGGAGGAAACCCACACAGACACGAGGAGAATGTGCAAACTCCACACAGACAGTGACCCGAGCCGGGAATCGAACCCAGGACCCTGGAGCTCTGAAGCAGCAGTGCTAACCCACTGTGCCAGTTAGGTGCTAAATCCTCTCTGTGTTACCCAAACAGGCGCCGGAACGTAGCGATTAGGGGATTGTCACAGTAACTTCTTTGCAGTGTTAACGTAAGCCGGCTTGTGACGCTGATAAATGAACTTTGAAGCAACGGTTCAAACCCCCAGAAAGTGCAAACTCGACACAGACAGGGACCCGAGGACGGAATCGAACCCGGGTCCCTGGCGCTGAGAGACAGCAGCGCTAATCGCTGGGGTGCCACCATGCCGCTCTGCGTCCGTAACCACAGAAAAGTAGTCGAGGCCAAAACGTTGTGTGATTTCAGGAAGGAATTAGATCTGGCTCTTGGGTCTAAAGGGATCGGGGATATGGGGGAGGGGAGGGGTGGGGGAGGGGAGGGGTGGGGGAGGGGAGGGGTGGGGGAGGGGAGGGGTGGGGGAGGGGTGGGGGAGGGGTGGGGGAGGGGTGGGGGAGGGGTGGGGGAGGGGTGGGGGCCGGAAATCAGGATATTGATGATCAGCCGCGATCAAAATGGATGGTGGAAGGGCCAAATGGCCTCCACCTGCTCCTAGTTTCCACGTTTACTCAAGCGTGTGTCTTTTTGTAAAATCAAGATACTGCCTCGGGAGTTGCTGCCGTCTCATTGAGGTCCACTCCCAGCCCGGGGCGAACAAGATCGATTAGGCCCCCCCCTCAAACCCACCAGATCCGAGTGTGACCTCCACTCCACTTTACCCCCTCTCCTCTCATAACCCTCGAACCCCCTCCCTCCCTCCCTCCACCGAGTCGAACTCTCTGTGTGCGGAGTTTGCACGTTCTCCCCATGTCTGCGTGGGTTTCCTCCCACAGTTTGAAAGATGTGCGGGTTGGGTGAGAAATATGTTGGGGGGTGGGGGGGGGGGGTAGGGGGTAGGGCCTGGGTGGGATTGTGTTCGGTGCGGACTCGATGGGCTGAATGGCCTCTTTCTGCACTGTAGGGTTTCTATAATTCTATGAAATTCTCCCTCAGTGTAACCCGAACAGGCGCCGGACTGTGGGCGACTGGGGGATTTTCACAGTAACTTCATTGCAGTGTTAATGTAAGCCAGCTTGTGACACTGATAAACGCACTCTCTGTAACTCAGCCTGGAACATATTCAGTGACCCACAGCCCCCACTGCTCTCTGGGTGGGGATTTCACAGACTCACCACCTCCCCAAGAGAAGAAATTCCTCCTCACTTCCATCTTCAATGGGAGCCCCCCCCCCCAATTCTGAAACCGTGTTCTCTCTCCCCCGCTTCGTTCTAGGTTCCCCCACCCCACCCCACACACACAACAGGGGGTGGGAAACACCCTCTCAGCATGTCGAGCACCCACCCCCACCCGCCCCCCTCAGAACCTGAGCTGTTTCAATAAGATCCCCTCTTCTAAACTCCAGTGGGTTCCAAGCCCTGACTCGCTCCAACCTTTCCTCCGAAGACAAACCACTGCCTCCCCCCCAACCCTACGCACGACACTTCACCCCAGGAATCAGCCCAATGAACTCTCTCTGATCTACCTCCAATGGAAGTCCAACCCTCCCTGAATAAGGTGACCAGAACTGCACCCAGTAAGTTTAGTGTCACAAGTTGCTTACATTAACAATGCAATGAAGTTACTGTGAAATTCCCCTCGTCGCCACACTCTGGCGCCGGCTCAGGTCAACGCACCCTAACCGGCACGTCTTTCGGAGGAAACCCGAGCTCCCGGAGGAAACCCACGCAGACACGGGGAGAACGTGCAGACTCCGCACAGACAGTGACCCGAGGCCGGGAATCGAACCCGGGTTCCTCAGCGCTGTGAGGCAGCCGTGCTAACCCGCAGTGCCTCTTCCTGAAGTTGATGACTATCTCCGGCGCTGGCTGACACCGAGGGAGAGATTGAAGGTGCTGTGTGTGGACGTCCGAAGGAGGGGTTGGGCAAACGCAGGGTGTTGCTGTGAGAGTCTCCCTCACAGGGTGCTCCCTCTGCATTGAATGGATCCAGAACATCTCTTGATGCAGAGCTTTTGTGACCAGCGGCTGGGAAGAGGAGGAGAAGTCAAACCTTCCCTCAGTGCCACTAAAACTGCACTCGAGGTTCCTGGACATTGACAGCGACCCGTCCATGGAATCTGCCCCGGATTTCTGAATGAACATCGCCCAGGGCACACACGTGATTCAAATCATGTGCTGCTCATCTGATTCTGAAAATCTCTCAGGGAAAGGAGGCCTCTAACATACTGACAACAAACGTTTCTGTGTAAATATAGTGAGGCTGAGGCTCAGTGCGAGCACTCAACCTCAGAATCATTAGATTCAAATCCCCAACAAAGAAAAGGTTGACAGACCCGCACTGTCAGAGGGTCAGTGCTGAGGGAGTGCCGCACTGTCAGAGGGGTCAGTGCTGAGGGAGTGCCGCACTGTCAGAGGGTCAGTGCTGAGGGAGCGCCGCACTGTCAGAGGGTCAGTGCTGAGGGAGTGCCACACTGTCAGAGGGTCAGTGCTGAGGGAGCGCCGCACTGTCAGAGGGTCAGTGCTGAGGGAGTGCCGCACTGTCAGAGGGTCAGTGCTGAGGGGGCGCCGCGCTGTCAGAGGGTCAGTGCTGAGGGAGCGCCGCGCTGTCAGAGGGTCAGTGCTGAGGGAGCGCCGCGCTGTCAGAGGGTCAGTGCTGAGGGAGCGCCGCGCTGTCAGAGGGTCAGTGCTGAGGGAGCGCCGCGCTGTCAGAGGGTCAGTGCTGAGGGAGCGCCGCGCTGTCAGAGGGTCAGTGCTGAGGGAGCGCCGCGCTGTCAGAGGGTCAGTGCTGAGGGAGCGCCGCGCTGTCAGAGGGTCAGTGCTGAGGGAGCGCCGCGCTGTCAGAGGGTCAGTGCTGAGGGAGCGCCGCGCTGTCAGAGGGTCAGTGCTGAGGGAGCGCCGCGCTGTCGGAGGGTCAGTGCTGAGGGAGCGCCGCGCTGTCGGAGGGTCAGTGCTGAGGGAGCGCCGCACTGTCGGAGGGTCAGTGCTGAGGGAGCGCCGCACTGTCGGAGGGTCAGTGCTGAGGGAACGCCGCACTGTCAGAGGGTCAGTGCTGAGGGAGCGCCGCGCTGTCAGAGGGTCAGTGCTGAGGGAGCGCCGCGCTGTCAGAGGGTCAGTGCTGAGGGAGCGCCGCGCTGTCAGAGGGTCAGTGCTGAGGGAGCGCCGCGCTGTCAGAGGGTCAGTGCTGAGGGAGCGCCGCGCTGTCAGAGGGTCAGTGCTGAGGGAGTGCCGCACTGTCAGAGGGTCAGTGCTGAGGGAGTGCCGCACTGTCAGAGGGTCAGTGCTGAGGGAGTGCCGCACTGTCAGAGGGTCAGTGCTGAGGAGCGCCGCACTGTCAGAGGGTCGGTGCTGAGGGAGTGCCGCACTGTCAGAGGGGTCGGTGCTGAGGGAGCGCCGCGCTGTCAGAGGGGTCGGTGCTGAGGGAGTGCCGCGCTGTCAGAGGGGTCGGTGCTGAGGGAGTGCCGCACTGTCAGAGGGGTCGGTGCTGAGCATGGTGTGTTCCTGGCTTCTTCTTCCAGGGGTCAGGGATGGGTGAAGCGATCTGGATTCTGTTTATGATCTCCATCCAGGGACTGCAGATGGATAGAGCTTCTCCTCCACTGTCCCCTCAACTTTGTGGCAACTCAGGGACCTGCGTTACTGCTACAGGTCCTCACACACTGAACAGGGGTCGATTCAGTTTTCAGATCCTTGGGAGTGCAGGGCAGGCTGTCCCCTGGGCTTGTGGAATCCGGGTACAAGATTTCTCTGCCTCATCGATGGGGACAAAGCTGCCCCGGGGAAAAGTCCCCGCTGTTTTTAATGATTGGCAGCAAGCCTTGCACAGTGGCCAACAGTAACACTGCTCTCGCTTCAGGGAGAGTTTCAGAGGGTCATCAAGGCTGTTTCTTTTGTCCTCTCCTGGAACGTCTCCGCTTTGGAGTTGGGAGGACAGGTTCTGGTGGAGGGATCGCTTTCTGACCCTCTGGAGACGGAGACCGGTCCCTCACCGCTGCTTTTTTGTGCAGAGTCTGGAGGCACAACAAGAGTGAAGGAGCAGGGAGAGCAATAAAGTGTCAGAACAGGGGGAAGGGGCGAAGGGGCAAAGGGTCGGGGGGGGGCAAAGGGTCGGGGGGGGGGGAAGGTGAAGGGTCAGAGTGGGGGTGAAAGGTCAGGGTGGGGGTGAAAGGTCAGGGTGGGGGGGGTGAAAGGTCAGGGTGGGGGGGGTGAAAGGTCAGGGTGGGGGGGGTGAAAGGTCAGGGTGGGGGCGGAGCTGAAGGGTCAGGGTGGGGGGGGTGAGGTGAAGGGTCAGGGTGGGGGGGGTGAGGTGAAGGGTCAGGGTGGGAGGTGAAGGGGTCAGGGGTGGGGGGTGAGGTGAAGGGTCAGGGTGGGGGGGTGAGGTGAAGGGTCAGGGTGGGAGGTGAAGGGTCAGGGTGGGAGGTGAAGGGTCAGGGTGGGGGTTTAAAGGTCAGGGAGGAGCCCGCTGCTGCCGCGTGTCTTTACCGTGCGGTGACCCGGTACTGGGTGAAGCCCTGTGGGTGCTGCCGGGGCTCCGAGACCCGGTACCGCCGCTGGAGCTGATCCGCCCTCCCGACTCGGCCCGACATCGCCACAGAGCCCAGAGCGCAGGCGCGGTAACGGACCCGCCCATAACGCAGGCCCGGTATCGGACACGGTCGCAAGCACGGCGCAGGCGCGGTAACGACCCGCCCACAGCGTAGCCACGGTAACGGACACGCCCAACGCACCCACAGCACAGGCGCGGTAACGGACCCGCCCTCCGCATACAGAGCGCATGCGCACGAACGGAACGCCCATAGCGCAGGCGTGGTAACCGACACACCCACGGCACCCACGGCGCAGACGCGGTAACGCACGCATACGCCCACCGCACCCACAGCACAGGCGCGGTAACGGACCCGCCCTCAGCCCGCAGGGCGCATGCGCACTAACGGACCGCCCATAGCGCAGGTGCGGAAACGGAGACGACTACCGCACCACAGCGCAAGCGCGGGAATAATCCCGCCCACAGCACCCATAGAGCAGGCGCAACAAACGTACCCGAAAGCTCAGAGCGCAGGCGCAGCACTAAACCCGCCCACAGAGCCCTCCGTGAAAATACCGCCTCAGAGCGCAAGCGCAGTAAAGGTCCCGCCCAATGCAATGAGAGCGCAAGCGCAAAGCGGGGGAATGGGCAGCCCGGCCAGTATCTAGGGCGCAGGCGCAGATCGTCATCCTTCTGAGCAGCTGAGTCCAAATGGGCCCAACTCCCCCCCCCAACTCCCCCCCCACCCCCCACCCCTGTCTGTAACACAGCCTCACACTGCCCCCCCCAACTCCCCCCCTGTCTGTAACACAGCCTCACACTGCCCCCCCTGTCTGTAACACAGTCTCACACTGCCCCCCCAACTCCCCCCCCTGTCTGTAACACAGCCTCACACTGCCCCCCCCAACTCCCCCCTGTCTGTAACACAGCCTCACACTGCCCCCCAACTCCCCCCCTGTCTGTAACACAGCCTCACACTGCCCCCCAACTCCCCCCCTGCCTGTAACACAGCCTCACACTGCCCCCCAACTCCCCCCCTGTCTGTAACACAGTCTCACACTGCCCCCCAACTCCCCCCCTGTCTGTAACACAGCCTCACACTGCCCCCCAACTCCCCCCCTGTCTGTAACACAGCCTCACACTGCCCCCCAACTCCCCCCTGTCTGTAACACAGTCTCACACTGCCCCCAACTCCCCCCCTGTCTGTAACACAGTCTCACACTGCCCCCAACTCCCCCCCTGTCTGTAACACAGCCTCACACTGCCCCCCAACTCCCCCCTGTCTGTAACACAGCCTCACACTGCCCCCCAACTCCCCCCCCTGTCTGTAACACAGCCTCACACTGCCCCCCCAACTCCCCCCCTGTCTGTAACACAGCCTCACACTGCCCCCCCAACACCCCCCCTGTCTGTAACACAGCCTCACACTGCCCCCCCCAACTCCCCCCCTGTCTGTAACACAGCCTCACACTGCCCCCCCCAACTCCCCCCTGTCTGTAACACAGCCTCACACTGACCCCCCCAACTCCCCCCCTGTCTGTAACACAGCCTCACACTGCCCCCCCCAACTCCCCCCCGTCTGTAACACAGTCTCACACTGACCCCCCCAACACCCCCCCTGTCTGTAACACAGTCTCACACTGCCCCCCCAACTCCCCCCTGTCTGTAACACAGTCTCACACTGCCCCCCCAACTCCCCCCTGTCTGTAACACAGCCTCACACTGCCCCCCAACTCCCCCCTGTCTGTAACACAGCCTCACACTGCCCCCCAACTCCCCCCTGTCTGTAACACAGCCTCACACTTCCCCCCCCAACTCCCCCCCCTGTCTGTAACACAGCCTCACACTGACCCCCCAACTCCCCCCCTGTCTGTAACACAGCCTCACACTGACCCCCCCAACTCCCCCCTGTCTGTAACACAGCCTCACACTGCCCCCCCTGTCTGTAACACAGCCTCACACTGCCCCCCCAACACCCCCCCCGTCTGTAACACAGCCTCACACTGCCCCCCCCAACTCCCCCCTGTCTGTAACACAGCCTCACACTGCCCCCCCCAACTCCCCCCTGTCTGTAACACAGCCTCACACTGACCCCCCCAACTCCCCCCCTGTCTGTAACACAGCCTCACACTGCCCCCCCTGTCTGTAACACAGCCTCACACTGCCCCCCCCAACTCCCCCCCTGTCTGTAACACAGCCTCACACTGCCCCCCCTGTCTGTAACACAGCCTCACACTGCCCCCCCAACACCCCCCCCGTCTGTAACACAGCCTCACACTGACCCCCCCCAACTCCCCCCTGTCTGTAACACAGCCTCACACTGCCCCCCAACTCCCCCCTGTCTGTAACACAGCCTCACACTGCCCCCCAACTCCCCCCTGTCTGTAACACAGCCTCACACTTCCCCCCCCAACTCCCCCCCCTGTCTGTAACACAGCCTCACACTGACCCCCCCAACTCCCCCCCTGTCTGTAACACAGCCTCACACTGACCCCCCAACTCCCCCCCCGTCTGTAACACAGCCTCACACTGACCCCCCCAACTCCCCCCCTGTCTGTAACACAGCCTCACACTGCCCCCCAACTCCCCCCCTGTCTGTAACACAGCCTCACACTGCCCCCCCTGTCTGTAACACAGCCTCACACTGCCCCCCCAACACCCCCCCCGTCTGTAACACAGCCTCACACTGCCCCCCCCAACTCCCCCCTGTCTGTAACACAGCCTCACACTGCCCCCCCTGTCTGTAACACAGCCTCACACTGCCCCCCCCAACTCCCCCCCTGTCTGTAACACAGCCTCACACTGCCCCCCCTGTCTGTAACACAGCCTCACACTGCCCCCCCAACACCCCCCCTGTCTGTAACACAGCCTCACACTGACCCCCCCCAACTCCCCCCTGTCTGTAACACAGCCTCACACTGACCCCCCAACTCCCCCTCTGTCTGTAACACAGCCTCACACTGACCCCCCCAACTCTCCCCCTGTCTATAACACAGTCCTGCAGCACCTCCCAAGGGAGGCAGTGTGTTGGTCACTGCTGCAGGAAATGGGGCAACCAGTTTGTGCACAGCAAGATCCCACACACACAGACATGTGGTCACTGCCAGCAGTCATGGTGTTGGTTCACAGACATACGGGGTTCTGTGGTCGCCAATGCCCCCCCGGGGGAAAACCACCCCCCCACCCCATAGCATGGGATGTTCTACATCACAAACGGGGGCAGGGTCCATGCTATAGAATCTCAGCAGTGTAGAAAGCGGCCATTCAATCTCCAAAATGGCATCCTCTCCACCCACCCCCCTTCCCTATAACCTCATGTATTTTACCCCATTAATTCCCCCCACCGTATACATCTTGTCACACAAAGGGGCAAGTTAGCATGGCCAATCTCAAAACTTTGTGGCCTCACAGCACCAGGGACCCGGGTTCGACTCCTGACTTGGGTCACTGTCTGCGCGGAGTCTGCATGTTCTCCCCATGTCTGCATGGGTTTCCTCGGGGTGCTCTGGTTTCCTCTCACAGTCCAAAGATGTGTCCAGTGAGGTGGATTGGCCGTGCGAAATCCTCCCTCAGTGTACCCGAACAGGCACCAGAATATGGTGACTGGGAGATTTTCACAGTAACTTCATTGTCGAGTTAATGTAAACCTACTGGTGACACTGAAACAGACCCCAGCTAAACCTGCACATCTTTGGACACTAAGGGACAACTTAGCATGGCCAATCCACCTAACCTGCACATCTTTGGGCACTAAGGAGCAATTTAGCATGGCCAATCCACCCTAACCTGCACATCTTTGGACACTAAGGGGCAATTTAGCATGGCCAATCCACCTAACCCGCACATCTTTGGACACTAAGGGA